>NW_004797434.1:1024932-1027995 GCF_000002075.1 Aplysia californica | reverse complement strand
ATCAACCCCCCCCCCCCCAAAAAAAAAATATTTAAAAAATTATATAAACAAATAAAGATAAACAACTAACCCACAGCTCCGTTAGGCTAAAATTGTCATGTCTGTTCAACAAAACTACACCCCCACTCCTAACCTTCCTTCCAAAAACAAAACAAAACTATAACAAAACCAACCAGCCCGTCCTACCTTTGACCTTTTCCAGTAACACAACGTGTGTGGCCGTGGCACTGATGATGCACCTGCTCGTCCTTGCCGCCCTTATGTGGATGCTGGTGGAGGCCATAGAGATGTACCAAGCGCTGGTCACGGTGTTCACCTCGTACGAACGGCTCTACCTTCTGAAGCGCTGCATCATCGGCTGGGGTGAGTGGATTCTCTTTCTTTTTAAAAAAAAATTGGTCGCTTTTAAGCACAAGGGGGCTATCCCGAAGAAGCTGTTTTGAGAAAGAAAATCGAAGGTAAAGTTTTAGGACCCTTGTTCAGTTTCTTTAAAAGACAAGGAGAGTTTTCACTATAGCCAAACAAATATACACACCGAAGAAACCAAACTTCTCCTATAGGTGATGCCCACTTTTGGTGTAGGTGAAGATTTCTGGAAACCCCCGAAATCTGGGTTAGCCCGCTTGTCCTTAAAAGCGACCATTAACATTATGGCCCTATGAAGATCTTCTCACCACTGTGAAAAAACCGCAGATCGATATGGTATGTGCACATAACAAGATCAACAGGTCTTGCAAAGATGATCCAACAGAGCTTTGTACTAAGGAGGGAGAAGGAAAGGTAGACAGAAAAAGAGGTGGGAAGATAACATAACGGAATGGACAGGTTTAAAGTTGGGTGAAGCCCTTCGAAAGGCTGGAAATAGAGAAGGATGGAGAAATGTGGTTGCCCGATCATCCTTGGTGCCCCAACGGTCATCTAAGACTAACGGATACATAAGTAAGTAAATACGAGGCGTTTTATCGCCGCCCCCCCCCCCCCACCTTTCAAATAAAAATTTTAAAAATCAAGACAGTTTAGATGATTAAGGAGGCGGGCTGAGAGAGATACAACGTCCCGGGTGAAAGCCCATGATACTCGACAAATATTTTTCCCCACGCAAGCATGAATCGTACAAAGGTTGTCTGCGTTCAGCGACGAAGCGCCTATTCACTACACCTCAGACGTCCCTGTGGGTTCTCTATAAAGATTTGAAAATGTAAAGCAGCAGCAGCAGCAGCAGCAGCAGCAGCAGCAGCAGCAGCAGCAGCAGCAGCAGCAGCAGCAGCAGCAGCAGCAGCAGCAGCAGCAGCAGCAGCAGCAGCAGCAGCAGCAAATAGTACTACTGCAACAATCACAACCTCAGAAATACAAACTTGCACCTGACGTTTTATTTTACCGTTTTGATGCACACGAGTTCAGGAACCAATTGCTCTATCTGCTCTATCAAAATCACAAGATTAGTCGGCTTCGTTATCTAGATAATCAAAGAAATGCGTTCAAAAATAGCTGGACCTGATATGAAACTCAACATTTTTAACGTCACACTTCTGAAAACGAGGTACTGAGCAGATAGAGCGTTGTAATTTAAGGGTAGCCAAATGTAATATTCAAGCAGTGTATTATGTGTTTTTCTGTTGAAAAACCGTTTTTGTCAGAAACGCCCCATCTTGAGTAAAGGCGTTTATATCTTTGTTTAAAAAAATTTGGGTTTGCTATTTTAACACTATTACTATTACTGTTGCTGCTTTTGCTGTTATGTACATATTCACATCACTAAGAGGACTGAAAACTATCAGTTTTGACTGACCGTGTAATACCCCCCTTAATTAACTCAGTGGTCTTTTGTTTTCCTGTCTTCAGGTATCCCTGTGCTGATCGTAGCCATAACGGCGGCTGTGGACATCTCCAGTTACGAAAACAAAAAGGAAAACCGTGATGTGTAAGTGCACTCTCCCTCCCTCTCTTTCTCTCTCGCTTTTCTCTCTCTCTCTCTCTCTCTCTCTCTCTCTCTCTCTCTCTCTCTCTCTCTCTCTCTCTCTCTCTCTTTCTCTTTCTCTTTCTCTCTCTCTCTTTCTCCCCCCTCTCCCTTCTCTCTGTCTCCGTGTGTGTATGTGTGTGTGTGTGTGTGTGTGTGTGTGTGTGTGTGTGTGTGTGTGTGTGTGTGTGTGTGTGTGTGAGAGAGAGAGAGAGAGAGAGAGAAAGAGAGTGTATGTATGTGTGTGTTTGTTTTTTTCATAACACAGTTCCCAAGTCAAATATGTCGCCCGAAAATAAGTGTTGATAATTCTTCCTTAACGTCTCAGTATCTTCGTTCAATCACTACATTGCATTTAACAGACGGAGGAGCGCCCAGCTGTTGCTAGATCGATAACAACAACAATAATAACAACAACAACAGCAGCAACACAACAGCAACTACAACAACAACAACAACAACAACAACAACAACAGCAAAAACATTTCTTCATTATGCTGCAAGTGCTTTATAATGAATTTTAATGAGAGTAATATTATTATAATATACATGTTTACCTTCATGTGTTTTTACGGTCCTGTACAGCCAAGACAAATTTCCCTCTATGACAATTAAGTATTATCTTATTTTATCTAATGATAAAACTCTTACTACTCCCCTCTCCCACCACTTTCTCTCCCAGGTGTTACCTCACAAGCGACAACAAAGCGACCTACTACGCCTCTCTCGTCGCCCCGGCCTGCCTCATCATCATCATCAACACCATCATCTTCATCATGGTGGCCAGAGTCATCCTGAAGCCTCGATTCCAACAGGTAGGGCTTCTTCTGTGATTTATTTTAATAATAATGATGATAAAAAAAATAATAATAACAACAACAACAAGAAAAATAATGATAATAATAATAATAATAATAATAATAATAATAATAATAATAATAATAATAATGATGATGATGATAATAATAATTATTATAATAATAATAATAATAATAATAATAATAACGATAGAGATAATAATATTGATAATAATAACAATAATAGTGATAACAATAATAATGATAACAATAATAATAAAAATAATAATAATAATGATAATAATATCT
>NW_004797434.1:1020689-1024832 GCF_000002075.1 Aplysia californica | reverse complement strand
TATCTATCTATCTATCTATCTATCTATCTATCTATCTATCTATCTATCTATCTATCTATCTATCTATCTATCTATCTACCCCCCCCCTTCGACTACAAACACAATATATAAAGCAGAATAGAATATTCTGTCTATGGGAAATACATAAGAACCAACGCTGTATGAACCGACTGCTTGAAAACTGGAGCGCCCCGTGAACTCAACTGACATAATGCTGGACTACGGAGCGGATGGCTCTGGTTCGAATTTCAGACTTGGCCTTCCGAAACTTGGGACCTTATGGGGAGTTTTCAAGGCTCTCAGCCCATTTGGCTTGCTCGGGCCTTTTGAAGACGGACGTAAATTTAAAGTCGAGGGCCCTTCCTCTTAGATGACCGAATACCGTTGATAGATGCATCAAACCAATACACTTACTTACTGCTTGTCTGTTTTGGGGTGTCATCTCTGACTCAGAGATTAACATGTAATCCCCCTCCATTCTCCACAGTCGCGAGATGCTTGTTGCTTCCTGTTTACTGGTCCCATGATCCACGAGGATCGTAGGGGCGTTGTATGATAGAGAGCCTCGTCAGCTGCTACCGCTTTTCACGTTGTTGTTTTTTTCGCGAGCGCTGAGTTTGGGCGAAGGATTTCCCTGTCCACTCCGCATTGTTGTCGGTCCACTTCTTCCTTTGTCTTCCTCCCCTTCTCGTCCCCTGTACAGTTCCCTGAAAAATGGTCTTGGATAGGCGACATGATCTTGTTACATGGCCATACCATTCCAGTTTTCTTCGCATCACACTTGACAGCAAGATATACTTGTAATCTTCCTCTAATGCCTTTTTTCCTCTCTCTCTCTCCAGCAACCTGCCAGCACCGGTTCTGTATCAGTGACCCCCGCCCAGGTACGAGGCGCCTTTGCCGTCATGTTCCTGATGGGCATACCCTGGATCTTTGGCCCTCTCGCTCTCCGTGAAGCCCGCGTGGTGTTCGCTTATCTCTTCACTATCTGCAACTCCCTTCAAGGTTTCCTGATATTCGTCTTCCGCTGTCTCTTCAACCCCGAAGCCAAGCTCGCCTGGATACAGCTGTTTACCACCGGCACCCTGAAACGCAGACGTGGACCAATCAAATCGATGTACACAGACACGTCATCCAAGGGGGCTGACTCTCAAGGCAGAAGGCTCAGCAACAGTAACAGCGGAACCGGATACCACGCTAGCGGTACCACCAGGACGACCATCTCCAAGAACGGGACCGGTTCGCACCCTCACCCGCATCAGCTACACACGACCAACGGTTGGCACCCGAGCCTGAACGGGATGCGGAGAGAGTCAGACTACAAGGACGGACCCCCTGGCTACTCTACAAACGACAGTCGAAGCTCTTCAAGGTCGTTATCTCCCTTGGATAGACGATCTAGTGAGGATCTCACCACCGTCGTAAAACGCGGTTCACCGCCAGACGAGTACGGCCGTCCTTATCCGGACGAGATGACTCATTTCTGATCTGGGTTTTTTAAACCACGCTGACATGAATGACTCATTTCTAACCAGATTTAGAAAAAAAACAGCTTAAAGAGAAACAGACCGATTTGGCTTGAGCGGACGAGAACTCTCATTTCTGAGGGGCTGCAATTCTCGCGCCGACTCTCCAGTATGGAACTGATTTCAGAACTTCCTTTGGTTTTTCTGAATAAGGACTCATTTCTGAACGTTTTTAAGCAGCATCTCAGTTAATGGAATACACAGATGGTGTCGCTCGTTCCTGGGTGATCCTAGCCACGTCCAGGCCAGTCCCGATGATGTGACTCAGTTTCTGGACGTTTCTAGTCAGAACATGCCTGCACAGTGACTGCAGCATGCTCTTTTCTTGGCGTCTTTCGTAAGGGTTCGTGGGAACAGAGTTTATCACAATGCTATAAACTATTCGCCTTTTTTGCTTAATTTTGTGACCACGTCATGCGTACAGAATTTAGACCGAGCATTCTCTTTGATCATTGTGAGTGATCAAGAGGAAGGCCACCTGGAACTTGAAAAAGAATAACAGAAAATGATTTTAGACTCTCAGACTCTCAGCCTAAGGTCTTGGCTTTGAATCCCGTCAAGGGCCCGACGCTGTGTCCTTGGCAAAGGCACTTCTCGTGCATTTTCCTCACTTTATCCACGTGACAATGGGTAATCGGCCATAGAAAGCAAAAGATCTTGTCAGTATGTCTGTGTTTTAGCGTTTGTAATTCACTGCTGGCACTGTATACTTCCAGGGAAGCTGAGAATGTTTCTGGGTCGTGTTCTAGGGTCTGCTGAATTATTCTGAATTCTAATTATTATTAAAAGCGAAATCACATGGAATAATGTCAAGAAGCTGGCCCAAGACAGGGAAAAGTGGAAATGGTATGTCCATGGCCAGAACCTTGATCCAGGGTGAGGAAAGCAACGACGATGGTGATGATGAAAGCAACGACGACGATGATGATGATTCTTTGGACCCCACCGTTTACTCGCACTGCAGAGACATACGTTAAGGTCTCCACAAATCGTTGAAAACTAAAACTACTTGAATACATGCATTTCTCTCAGCTGAGTGAATGTTATACACTTTGTATTTCTGTTGTAGTTTACATAGCGGGTGTAACACCTCCGATTTCGTACTGATCAAATCTCCCAGTAGTTACAGGGAGTATTTGGCTTGCTTTGCTCTTCCAGTGATGAATCAAACTGACTTTGTCAGACCACCTTTACAATCATAAAATCATTGATTTGGGATTTCGAATGATGTAATATTGCTTTCGTTTCATGTTGTTCCTTCAGGATGGGATGAAGTATTCTCCGAGCGAATAAGATTGTTAAATGCACTTTGCATTGGGTGCTCAAGATATTGTATACTCTGGATATTGCTAGTGAGGATTGTCGTTTTGCCGGATGTACTTAAACTGGATTCAGACTTTTTTTGTTTCGTCAAAAAGGAATGGTTCAACCTTTTGCCACGAACTGAAATAAGAATAATAAATATGGTCTTTATCACGAGTCCTCTACATCTACAACAACTCGCCATGACGTCTTCCGGCATAGACAAGACCACTGGGAACTTTTCAGATCGGATGATGGTGCTGCTGGATTTTTTTTCCTTTGACAAGTATTGTTGCAAACACATCTTGCTTGATGCTAAATACTGCTAAACCAATTGAGTGCAGCAATATGTCAGCGTGCTGTTGACCTGACCTGACCTTCCTTGTGCTTTTTGTAAACATTATCAAGTGGACGGTTAAGGTACGTCTGCTGAGCCGCCGCGCTAGTTTGGCGTGTCCATCTGTGACAGTGAAGTTACGCTGCAAACCCAACGTCAGCAAAAGGATAAGCGGCACGAAGAATTGGTTTATAGCGCGGTTACTGAATCCCTTTACTGACAGACGTGAAGGATTCAACACTTTTCATGAGATGAAACTACACATCTAATGTATAATCACCCATCACCTTGCCAAGGCAATACGTGTTCTATCATTTCAGGCCGACTGACATTCATCCAGTCAACACATCTCCACAACATATTGAACGTGATATATGTTTTTTGTTGTTCCATGACACTGTGTACAAGAAAGTAATAATATGTTCAGTTGAGAATAATACATTTTGTAAATATGTCCTCTCTTCCGCACCTGTGATGAGTATGCAAGAGCAAATGTACGAGGGTTGTTTTTTTTTTTGGTGTTTTTGTTGTTGTTGGTTTTTGTTTTTTGTTTTTTTTGGGGGGGGGAATCGGTTAACTGTTATTAGAATGGAAGTGTAAGATAGTTCAGTCAATGTTTTTGTTTTGTTTTGTTTTGTTTTTGTTTTTCTTTGTTTTGTTTTTTTTGTTGTAGTTTTTGTTTTGCTTTTTGCATTTGCGAACTAACATGGCCAGCCACAGGCTCAAACAACAGTAATCAACTAACACAGTCCCGTTTTCCTATCCGCGTTGAAAAAAACATAATGTAGTAATAAGTGTTATAATATATACTTTCTAAATCTGGCTCAGAATCTACTTCCAGATGAGTCAGGAAAAGCTAAAAAGGGGGTTGCTTTCCACGAGAGTAAAGGGCACACATCTAGGGGGTGCAAGTTTTATGTACTACAATTTTAGAAAAATTGCTTCTTGTTGTTTTGGGTTGTTTTTTTAATCCCCCCC
>NW_004797434.1:1014632-1018761 GCF_000002075.1 Aplysia californica | reverse complement strand
CGTTTCTCCGTTGTAATTTATACCATATTGTATCAATTAAGTATTGTTTGAAGCGTAAGGTGGCGTCGGCATTCTGGTGGTTAGGCTACCGGACTCATAATCATGAGGTTGCGGGTTCGGGGGTTCTAGCCTCAGCTCGGTCCGACGTTGTGTCCTTGGGAAAGGCACTCTACACGAAATTATCGCTTGGCTCAGTTATTTCGGAGATGGACGTTAAACTTGGAGTTCCCGCCTCTTAAATAATCTAATAGTGCTGATAGAGGCGTGAAAGACATACTATTTCCTTTAAAACGTAATAAGGTTTTCCTTTAACTCCTTGAGGACGTAACGAACACATACAGTATGTCTTACCAGCAGCAGGCCAAAGGCAACGTTGTGGCACATTTTGAATCATACACAGATCAGCATCAGGAATTTGCATGTTTGCTAGGGTGATAGTCGTAATAATAACAATAATAGCTCTTCCGTCAATGTATGACGATGACCAATACATCCGCAAATGAGAACATTTCTCCAGCGAAATGGAAGAATTTCAAGAATTAAAGGTTACGATGACTCGTGGCTTCTGCTGTGGCCGATGAGATCAGAATCTGGCAGAGAAAAGTTTGCCACATTTTGAACATTTTAAGGCACCACTTCTATTTGTAGCCTGTCTTATTTATTTTAGTTTCAGATTTTTTTTTAATTAAGTGGAAAAATCTGTGTAAATAGCGAAGTTATGATTCTTTTCAAAATTAAAGTGCCCCCAAAATAGTTCTACTTCAAGTGTTGAAGAAGAACCAAAATGCTTGTGCTCAAGGAGTTAAGCATTGCTATTAAATCATTAATAAGTTAATGAAGAGTCAGGTTTTTTTCTTTGATGCAAATAGTTTGAAATCTTCTGATGGGTTTGTTTTTTTTTCTTTTTCATTCTGTGTATAACGTCTATTGTTAAAGGAACTCGTCCCGATATCTTGCCTTTCACGTTGTTTTATATAGCTTTGCACCAATGGGATCATTGTATCCTCTATTTAAAGACCATCCTGGTTGGTCACGTGTGCAAGCCTGTCACAGAAACGAGGACGAATTTCTTGGAAGAATATTACATCACTATCTGATGCACAGAACAATAACACGTTTGGGAGTGAAGTTTAGGCCGATGCTCCATAATAATATTATAGAGAAGGTTTATCTTGCCCCAAATATCTCCTTCCCAGCTCCATTTTATCCGACCCACCTCATTACAATAAGATGAGAGGTAGCTAATGAACATGTAAACGCGTTCATTTTGGCTTGCATGTGACTTAAAACCCACTAACTGTATTATTACGTTAATCCCACGCCATTCACACTTTTACATTTTCCTACAGATTTTACATTGACCGAAGGATTGAATTTTACTACATTTATTTCCGCGACTTTATTATACTGCGGGAAACATTATACGTGTATTTATTGTAAAATAATCTGCTGTATGTATATCGTTGAAAATCCATAGCATTTTGTGTAATGCGAACAGATTTTGTCCTTTGTGAAATCAGTCTAGAGCCAGCTAAACGTTGTTACATTTTTAGGTTTTTGGTTCCTGTGAAGTTAACGAGACTTTAATCTAACGTTTCAATATACTCTGCACTATCTATGTAGATGTTGCTTTATATTCTAAAAGTAATTATTGTTCGCTACTTAAAGGTAGGCCCTAAGCGACGCTAAGCATGTGGAATTTTCGTTAACATTATTTTTGTCACAGTGAATTTAACGAGACTTTAACTTTAATCTAACTTTTCAACACGCTGTACACTATATGGATGTTGCTTTTAAAATCCAAAAGTAATTTTTGCTCGCTATTTTTAAGTATAGAGATAACTTCTTTCATCGTTAATAGCGGTTTGGGGTGAGGGGTTAGCTTTAACAATTGTTTTACCGAGTTTTAACGTTGGAACTTTGCAATGGTCTCGATATTTCTGTGGTTTGTAACGAACTAGCTTTGTGCTGGTCCTGGAGTGTTATGCAAGGTGCAATCTGTTTTACATTAATAACATTTGTCATGTTAGAAAAGGTACTATTTCTAGTACGTGCACTTTTGTTTCGCTTATTCAGTCTCTGTTAAGAAGAATGCACAAATCTGAAGATTAACGTAGTTGTAGTATTCTCGGTGTTTAAGACTAAAAATTAAGAGAAATCTCGGAAGTAAATTTTGATACCAGTTGCTCCTCAAGTCCCTCATTTTGACAATTTGCTAAGTCTTGTGGTTAAAAGGCAAGTGTTTTTTACACATACGCGGATAACTTTAGAACGACAGTTATACACCATTGGCCGATATTTATAGTAACAACCATCTTGTTTGACGTCATTGAGGGATTCTCACTTTGTTGTCGTTCACGGTGGCAACACGACCGCAAAGCACAATTGCAGTATTTTTAAAGCCTGTAGCCTACAGTGTCGTGGTGGCGGAGTGGTTAGTGCGCTTGTCTCCAAAGCAGAAAGTCCAGGTTCGAGCCTCGGTTCGGCCACGGATTTTGTTTTTCGCTCACCCATCTCTATTGGGTACCTGACTTCGAGTTGGGAAGTAAAGGGACATCCAAAAAGATGGTTTTTACTATAAATATCGGTCAATGGCGTACATCTGTCGTTCTTAAGTTATCCGCATGTTTTTACACCCCCATCGACACAATTTAAATCATTGGGAAGCGGCTCGTTTTGTTGATATGACTGATGCAAATTTAAGCTGAGATATTACACAATAAACTAGTCTAGTTCTTCTGCTTAAACCAGTCCCCCATCTGTGGTCCTGAGTAATCAAGATTCTCTGGTCCACATTCAGACAAAAGCTGCTGACTTGATCAAACAAGGGTCTTCAAATAATCTCAAACTCAAACTTCAGTAACCTCCTCCTTCCAGATTTTTTAACAATTAAGACCCCGGAGCATAGATAGGTAGTAGCCATAGTGGTTACCAGCAATAAACAGGCATGGCTGACTTCCTCTACATTCTTCCTATACCCCATTAAGGAAATGTCTAATTTTCGTTTTTAATACCGGTATTAATGAGTAAGGAAATACAGATTGTCTTGGTGAACCTCGACCAAGTTTTCTTCCGATGCGCCCAGTTGCATGGTACCTGTGAGACCGTGAGATACTGCTTTAATTGATATTGTTCTGTTAAATAAAAACAATGTATTAGAAAATCTTTTGTTTGTTGGCGTTATTACTGTTGGCGAAATTGCCTTGACGCGTTTCCTGTTTATCTCTGATAAACCAAGTGTGATTTTATAAGCTTCTTTGCCCGGATAAACTCTGTCCAAACCTAAATATGCTCTGAAAAGCTGGAAGCATCTATATTTCCTTGTCCTATTACTATTTAGAGTAACTTGTGCGGTCGGTCGTTACACTTTCAGTATTGGTTATAAGCTAATAGTTTTGTGCATGCCACGTTGTAACAACCAACAGATTATTGTGTTTTACCATGGTTGTTTTTTAATGTTGATGTTTTTACACCCTCATCGACACTATTTAGATCATTTAGGAGGCGAGCGTCTGACTCTGCATGTGTGATTTGCTCGAGGACGTGTTTTAGTTTTAGTACAGGTTTTACGGCGCTCACAACTGCATGAGGTCATATGAGCGCCAGAAGATTAAAGGTGTTACAAGAGAGTAACAAACACAAAAAAGAAGGAGGGGAGATAAGGACGACAGATGTTTAATAGGAAAGAAGGCGCAAACCGCACCAGAGCACCCGCCAACCACCCACGAGGACGTGTTCACACTTTATTATATCTAGGTCTGAATGTTAGTCGATATCATCATGTGTGATTTTTGGGGTGGACAGAATGTGTGTATTGTTTGTGACTGTGTTGATATACCGTATATGAATGAAGGTTAGGTAGACGACGACGTAGAACAAGGCATGCTTTTAAAGTAAGCAAGCACACATAGAGGGACATACACATGCTTGATTGATTTTTTGAGTAAAGGGAAGCCCTTTAATTTTAACAATAACAGCCACTTAGCGTTGGGAACAAAAGAGATTGACAGTTGCATAATGTAAAAACAACAGAGGGAAAGAAAAGTAGGTCCTACTAGTGTGGTCCTTCGACTGTCGGCAGTATACACAAGCACATTCTCTCAAAAACACACACACATACACACACACA
>NW_004797434.1:1011012-1014328 GCF_000002075.1 Aplysia californica | reverse complement strand
AACTGAGATAGTGAGAGTGAGAGAGAGGGAATCGGTGAGAGAGAGGGAGAGAGAGAGAGAGAGAGAGAGAGAGAGAAAGAGAGAGAAGGGAGGGGGTAGAGAGTGAGAAACGAGGTGAATAAGGGACAGGAAGGGGGTGATTAGAGAATTTTCAGCCAAGTCAATACAAAAGGAGACTGATCGTCCAGAGACAGGAAGTCGGGAAGTGAAGAAGTCAAAGAAATTGTCCGTGACCGCTCCGCGTCTAAAGGCTCATAAAAAATGCAAGAAGGAAGTCTCTGTGCGATTTTCTTCTCCATATCTGTTCCTCTTCTACCTTCTTCGTCTTTCTCTTTATCAATACTCCAGACATTTTTAGCCCTATATCAACAAAGTACAAACTAGATAAAATTCATGCGTGTGTCGAGAGTCACAAAAAAGTTGGTAGACCTCCATCCAAGAAGGCTCTAGATAGTAAGAACCCTTTTCGGTTTCAAACCCTGGACTCCCATGTTCAGTTCATGACCAGTATCAGCGGAACCACCCCAAACACAGACTAGTGTACTTTGTGTTTTGGGTTTGAGAAAAGAGAAGCTCATCAACCTTAAAACGGTCATTAGTACCTGAAAAGAACGAGAGAGAAAGACGGAAAATTAGCGAGGGAAAGTAAAGGTGACAGTAACACACCTACCATGTCGCCCTCCAACCACACAAGCCCATCATAAAGAGAGGTAAAGGAATTGTAATGTCACAATGATAAGATTACCTGTACAAGTTTCCTCCCACCCCAACAGACGTTGTAAAAACAATAGAACACAGCGACGCCAAAGACTAGGTTGTGGTTGTTTAAAAGAATAAATATGTGTAACACACTGTTGCTATGAATAGGTTTGGTTGCTAAAAGAATAATAAATATATAACACAGTGATGCCAAGGCTAGGTTATGGACCGCCCTTCACTGATACCACTCACGGAATTGTAAGCAATATAAGAAAGGCTTTATTTTATTTATATTATTCACATGCATGCGTTATGTTAACAGTGAAATTCAAAAACAGTTAACTATTTAAGAGCACGTCAAGTCTGGGGAAATTTATCACATGGTAAATTTTTGTGTCATTTCCTCACACTAGGAACTAGAAACAAAAGTTGGGAGGCCAGAACGGCTTTCGACAGTTCGTGGGACACCCCGAAGGCGTTTTCAGCCTTTCAAATCAACATACACTTCACAGAATTCACCTTCGCCTCGATGTACTACAGCAAGAAAAAAAACCCCTGTGCGTCGAATCAAGCTATAGGCGTGTGTGATGATAGAACTGAGGACAAACAAGAGTATGCCTCTTTACTCCAAAACACATTATTGTCACCGATCTGCACTGAGCACAAAGAAACTATAGTTTTTGAGGGAGTGCTTTCGTATGCCAATTTTGCAGAATTTTACAATGTCTTGTCCTGACGGTAATTTATTGTTGCCCGTTCGGGAAAACAATCGTCGGGGGGGGGGGAGCAAGTATAGTATCCCGGAGCATTAACTTCATTAACGACGTTGCCCGTTTACAATCGCAGCCACGCTGCGTCGAAACACTCGCTTTTGCCTCGAAAGTAAGGCCTGAACTCCTTCGTCGGGCCTCTTCCGTCTGGAAAGTTCTAAATCGCCATCATCAAACCGGCGTTTTTGCCTTGACAGAACAGTTTCACTTCCATCGTCAAAAAGTCTCTTCTGTCTCGAAAGCTCAATATATGCATCCAAGGACCGACGTTTTTGTCTCGATAGAAATTGTTCATTTTTGTCGTCGCCTTCAGTCAATCGTTTTTGCCTGGAGAGTTCCTCATCATTATCTATGAGCCTGCGTTTCTGTCTTGACAATTCGATGTCACCACTTCCGGAAAGGCTGGTTTGTGCGTCAGAGATGAGCTGGAGACGTTTCTGTCTCGAGAGTTCAAGTTCTGACCTCACGTGACGACGCAGTTGGTGGGAGATGTCTCCTGCAGCAGAATTATGCTCAGCAGACAACGCCACCTATGGAAAAGATAAAAAGAGGTCGCATTAAAACTTTAAGCTTAACGGTACATTATCGTCACGCCCATAAGATAATTGCTAAAGTCATTTTTGACCGGGTTGGAGTTTTTTATTCTGAAACGAAGAGAAGGGCCGGCTTGTCAATATAGTTCTCTTGGACAAAAGAATAATCCAAATACAAAATCAATTGAGTGAATCAAAACGCAAGCGTTTCACATAGTCAGTTGTTCAAAAGAAGCAGGTTTTTCTCAGTTTCTCAAAATGGCTAAAAAATGACGTAGGTATTTATCTTATGAGCGTGACCTTATGTATTTCCTAAAACAACAACATAGAGATCTAAATTAGTCCAAGATCCTTCAGGTCTACCTTTACCATTGAAGGATATCGTATTTCACACTGTAAAAGGACTGTCCTGCTTGCATGCAACCGTTCAACTTCCACTTGATCGACGTCTGTGGTGTAGCGGTTGATTGCTCCGTTATCGCATGCAGGAGATCCGAGTTCGATTCCCGAGAGGGGGGAAATGTTTCATAAAGTATCTCGGTCTTTCTACTGTTATGGCTCATGGCAGGGTCGGAAGCCGACCTCTTAAATAATCTAAATAATAATTGTGTCTGTGGGGTCGTAAAAACACATAGATCTACTTTTTTTTAAATTCCTACTTGGAGGCGGGGCTTATACACTATCACAGTTGCTTTTCGGGAATGTAACACACAAAGCCCAGGTAGACATAGACATAATCATCATCATCATCATCATCATCATCATCATCATCATCATCATCATCATCATGTTTTAAAGTAGAAAAAATATATATACTTGAGACTTGAATAGGATTGGTGTCGTTTAATTAGATGTTCGTATAGGCCTGGATGTTCAACGTTTCGCCAATAAGGCTTCATCAGGAAGACATTTTCTGAGAACAAAAATGAGTGATAACGCCATAGCACCAAAGCGTTCACTACAAGTTACGTATTGGTGCGATTTGGACTATATCGGAAAGAGCAGAAGCTCTGAAAAAGAAACGCTAAGTCGTTACTGTCATGGTCCTGGCTGTGCGTATAGATACGTTAAAATTAATCACACATAGTGTTTAAAGCTCACGCAGAACTGACACAAATTAAATTTTGAAAAGGGGGGGGGGTAGATGTACAATCAAGTGCAACAGCACAAAGAAAGGGAAATTCAAAAGTAAAAGTCTCACCAAATCATGTTATAAAGTAGAAAAAAAATATATACTTGAGACTTGAATAGGGTTGGTGTCTCATCATCATCATCATCATCATCATCATCATCATCATCATCATCATCATCATC
>NW_004797434.1:1006438-1008889 GCF_000002075.1 Aplysia californica | reverse complement strand
AAGGAGATGAGGGGGGGGGGCAGAAAGAGGAAACGAAAGCAGACGACAGAACATTGCTAGAGAGCAGGAAAGGAGGTGAAAGGAATCAAATTTAGACAATTAAAATTTTCGGTCACTACCCGGATTCGAACCCGGGACCTTTGAATGAGAGGCCAACACCTTAACCTCTAGGCCACGAGAGCCCCCCGAAGTAAGGTAGTTTTCTTGATGCTGTTTAGTTTTTGTTTGTTTGTGTTCGTTTGTTCTATTTGTATTTTTCAGGGGGAAAAAATAATAAAATTTAGTGCACAAAGCTGAAAAGTGGATATCAAAGGGAAGGAGGCCATTGCTAAAGTTGTTTTTCTTTGGCTATAGTAAACGTCTTTCCATCATTACATTTCAAAGTAAATAAAGTACAGTTTCGTCGGGAATTATGAAGGAAAAGGGTACAGAAATGAAGTTAGAGGAGCAGACCACAAGGACCTCAAATCGATCTCTCGCCGGGCGACGACGAGTGTATATGGTCAATATGATGAAATAATAAATGTTTTCATTAGTTTGTTTGATTTGTGTGGGAATTTACGCCTCCTTCGACCTAATTTAAATCACCTAAGAGGCAGGCAGGCTTCGACCCTGCATGTCAGGGAACACACGAACTTAGCTGGATACAACATCCCAGCACAAAGACCGCGTTATTCGATACAAATTTTTTCCATACGGGAATCGAACTTAAGTCTTCTGTGTGAGACGCTGACGTGCCTTGCTGCTACACCACAGACGTCAGTGGAAAGATATTAGTGACATAGAATAGAATACTAACCGATAACTGAGAGACGGAATGGTGGAAAAAGGAAATAAACAGTCCAGCAAGTAGGTGATTGATAAGACAATGTATCGGAAGGCATGGGTTTCAACACTTTTAAGGTTATCTACAAGATTGGGCCTCTGATTTTAACATCCATCTCCGACTGGACTGAGCCAAATGGGTGGTGAGCCTCGAATAGTAGAAAACACATTATCAGTAATATAATTATAAACATTGCAGAGTGATATTGTCTGCCCACTGATTCTCTATGGATATTAGTAAAGGTTGTGGTGTCATTAACAAACAAACAAACAAATCGACAAATAAATAAACGAACAAACAAATAAATCAACAAAACAAACGTCCAACATAATAAGCGATGTAGTAAAGGATACAACACCCCCCCCCCTCCCCAACCAGATCAAATATCCAAGTAATAATAAATATTCGGTGCTATTTCACAGAGCACCGCCCAGCCTGCAAAACTCTGGCTTGTGACTGTCAGACGTGGGTCACGTGAACCGGTTATGCTTCCGGTCGCCATTGATTATCTCAAAAGATTGCGCTGCGGAGGCTAATGCGGTGTCTTTTCATTTCTTTTCCTCTGCTATGCGCCCTCAATGATGAACGAGTATGCAATTTTGCTTACCGGCCTCCAATATCACCACATTATATCTTTTATCTTTTTATTCTAAGGTGCCATCATTCACCATCTAGACTTTGTTAGCATCTGAATGAAAAACATGAACAGAAAGCGTAGCAAGACTGCCTGTTTTCCTTGTTGTGGCACTCAAAGGGAATCTTCGCAAAGATAAAGCAATTTTCTCTTGCAAAAGTGATAAATCAAATTCATTAGCTAAAATCATAACTTTTTAATCAGAGATCAACTTCTCTGGACTTTTTTTTTGCTGCTGAAGTCGTGAAAGGCATCTAAGAATGTATCCCATTTACAGAAAGATTAAATATAGACGGACACTGAAACAGGGCGAAATACATAATATTGTGTCATACCTGCAGCCTAGCTCAGCCTGGTCTTTCTATACTTTCTTTTCATATTTTAAATGTCTTAGGAATACATTACTTTCTGTCATAGCAAGTGGATGAGCGACGGTTAAAGACAAATTAATTCTCACTCTGAAAGAAGCAAAAGGCAACAATAATTTTTTGTTATTGCGTCAGAAATGCAGGGTAGATCCTTGCAGATTAGTCAGAAAAAGTCCAAAATTGGTTGACTATAACGTTTTCAGAGGAAGCGTTTTCAACAACTAGATCTAGATCTAGTTGACTGGGAGATTCCTGTTTTCACCAAAGTTCCCTCAATTTATACCAATGTATAACAGAGTCTCATTTAGCATGGCGAGTGGTTTCCCATGACAACAAGAGCCAGAGTGTTCCATCTGAAGCACCTTATTGAGGTAGATAGAATCTTTTGACTCTGCGCTGAAGGCATCTAAATGTCATTGTCTCCGCCTTTGTGGGGCTCATTTCCTCATTGCCCGCTGCGGCAATTTCTCTCTGTAATTGCTGTCGAATCCAGTACTGTCTAAAATGTAAATGTGGGAGACGCTGTTTGGGCTGGTGCGTTTGCAGGTGTGTGTTTGTGCATGTGTATTTGTGTGTGTGTGAATGTGTGTGTGTGTGTGTGCGTGTGTGTGTGTGTGTGTGTG
>NW_004797434.1:1004349-1006197 GCF_000002075.1 Aplysia californica | reverse complement strand
GTGTGTGTGTGTGTGTGTGTGCGTGTGTGTGTGTCTGTATGTCTGTCTGTCGGTCTGTGTGTCTGACATGTGAATGTGTGAGTCGTTATTTGTACTCGTGCATTTATGTTTGTCTCTGTGTGTGTGTGTGTGTGTGTGTGTGTGTGTGTGTGTGTGTGTTTGCGTGTGTGTTTGCGTATATGTGTGAATTGTGTATTTATGCGTGTGTGTAGACTTTTGCGCTCGCGCGTGCGTTTGAGTGTATGTGTGTGTGTGTGTGTGTGTGTGTGTGTGTGTGTGTATGTGTTAGTGTATGGATACGTGTATGTTGCTTGTTTACTTGCGGGGAAAGTTTGTATTTGCGAGAAAACTATGTATGTTTCTTTACATTCCTCTCCTGCACCCATTACCAGAGCACCAAATCTCAATTCAATTGAGCACTAGTGGGACATTTTAGATAGAACCATTCGTACCAGACGTCAGCCCCAGACCCATGCTCAGTTAGAACAAGCCTTTAATTCGCTTACTTTACTTTTTACCTTTTCCTTCCTCTGGTAACCTTATGATGTCGGGGGGGGTGCCAGTTTCGGTCCTGTGTTAGGTGTGTAGCGCCTGTTATAGATATGTTTTGTTGTTCCAGGACCTTTTTATCCCCATCCTGCCAGGTCTTTTTTAGTCTTGATTTGAAGCCGGATTCTCGGTTGTTGTAAGCTCTAGCCGCTAGTTGTTTCTGGGGCATTCTGATTAGATGTCCAAACCATTTTAACTCTTTGACGTTCTATGAATTTTATTACTGGTAGTATTCCAGTTTGTAGACGTGTGGTTTCGTTTCTTATGCGGTCTCTTCTGGTGACGTTGATGGTTTTGCGGAGACACCTCATTTCGCATGCCTTGATTTCTCTTTCTTATGCCTTGTTTAGAGACCATAAAGGTCAACCCGGGTCACCCTGAAACGTCGCTGGCCAACGGGGCTCGGGTGAAGTTACAACGGGCCTAGCAAACCGGTAATGGATATTTAAAAACTGCTTTAAAAAAAAAACAAAGAAAGGAGGAAAAGAAACGGACAGCCTTTAATTCAACAGTGGAATAATGTATCTCAACAAACAAGAACTCTACTCATTAAGTCAATACGTCGACGATGTGAAGATGTGAACAACGGCAGATGTCATCACACGTTGCTGAACCTGTCACTTTGCATTTAGACCCCTTACAACTGTAAGTTCAAAATTGAAGATTAAAAACATTCTTAACTTTGCATTCAATGTGTTTCCCTTGGTGTAGAATGAATGCACCTTCTTATCTGAACGTTTCAGACAGTTTTTATAAGTATTAATCAAGATACTGCTTTTAATATAAGGTTTCAAGTTAAATATTATGTTAAAGAGTATTACACAAAAATAAATCGAGTGTAAAAAAAATCCAAGGTAACAACTTACAAATGAACTTTGTATGACAAAGAACTAAGACTGTTTCCACCATCTCAGATCATAGCTAACCCCCCCCCCCCTCATGGGTTGTGAGTTGTGAGTTGTCGGTTTTGGTTTATATAAATAAACTCACCACCGTCCCCGTCTACAGGAGATGAAACCCTTTCAATGACGAGGTGTTGCACATGGACCCCAACGTCTGGGACTCATGTGCGACATTTTCTTTGGTGTATCTTCCCCTTCCCCTTCCTTTTCACTTTTCTTTTCTGTCTTTCTCCTCCACCGCTGACCTCTTGGCAGCAAAATTAGAGGTCCTACACCCCCGAGTGGGCACCACATTGACCGTGAGGTGCGACCCGGGCGGAGGGAAACCATGTGCCTAGTGGTTGGAGTGAGATCAGTCTGTGGACTGTCCCTCCCCACCACACCTCGTTGCCCCTCC
>NW_004797434.1:1003220-1004249 GCF_000002075.1 Aplysia californica | reverse complement strand
CCCTCAAAGTGCCACTCTCAAAGTGCCACTCTCAAACCGTTCTAGTGGAGGACAGGGTGAACTCTTCCTCAACCTCATCTTCTTCCCATCCCCCTCCTATATCCCTTCTTCTTTCTACTCACGCCTCACGCCTCTCTTAGAGTACGAGGTACCTCTCTCCCTCCTCTTCTTAGCTCCCCTCCCTCTTCTCAGCCCCCTCCATCTTATTCCCATCCCCATTCCCTCTTCCCAGCCCCCTTCGTCTGCTCCACCCACCCCTCTAATCCTTCCAACAGACACCCCTCTTCCCCGACCTCCCGAGTCTCCCCAGGAAGGACGGGGCCCGTCACCCCTGCCTCAAATCCCCCAAGAAGGCTGCTGCCCAATCAAACTAAACTAAACTCAACTAAACTAAACTAAACTAAATTTTAGTTTAGTTTTAGTAGAGGTTTTACGGCTCTCGCAACTGCATAAGGTCATAGGAGCGCCAGAAGATTAGAAATGTTACAAGAGAGTAAAAAACATAAAACAGAAAAAGTGGAGATAAGACGATAGATGTTTGGTTGGAAAGAAGAAGCAAACCACACCAGAGCACCCGCCAACCACCCACAACTAAACTAAACATAACTAACCCATCACCAACAATTTTAAAGGAGTTTAAACTTTTTTTTTAAAGGAAGGCGCACACAGACCATCCGGCACGTAGATCACATAACAGAGTTATCAAGTATTTTATTTCTCAGTCACTTAATTTCATTTATTGTAATAGGGGAATAAAAGGGTGAGTGTGTGTGTGTGTGTGTGTGTGTGGTTGAGGGGGGTTGGGGGCAGTGGATCAGACAGATCAATACATGGCAGGCAAAAAGATGTCGTCTGAGTGCAAACCAGTTCGATAAAAATGGGATCGCTACTAGGTGACACAGAAGAGAAGGTGAGAGGGTCGGGTTGGTGGGGATGTGAGTGGAAAAAGGGGGTGGGTGGTGAGATGTAATGTCTCCGAGTTAAAAAATAGGTCGTCCTTTTATTTTTTTTATTTAAAAAAAAAAAATT
>NW_004797434.1:1000665-1001855 GCF_000002075.1 Aplysia californica | reverse complement strand
GCGACTTCTTCTTCTTCTTCTTCTTCTTCTTCTTCTTCTTCTTCTTCTTCTTCTTCTTCTTCTTCTTCTTCTTCTTCTTCTTCTTCTTCTCATCACCATTACTTATATTTTGATCATTACTATTATAAAATACTAGCTGGGCCCCTTTTGGGTGAAAGGAATGATCGGTGCATTAACATCAGCTGAAAGTCATTGGCCTACTACATACACTCTACTGAAATGGAGCAATAAATCTTGAGAGAAAAGTGACACCTGTGTTTCCAAGTTGCCAAATATATATAATAGATATAAAGATTGATTCTCTACTCCGCTTTCGTGGTTGTACACTCCAGAATTTCTAAGATATGGGAACAATACGCACGGCCAGTGAACGGAAACCTCACGTGTTTACAATGGCGTCTTAGAAGACAGACTTTTCCAAGATTAGATCTCTGTGTGGACCAAACAAAGAATTTTGTAAAAATCGGGGAAAGCAGTTTGCGTGGATTTTTTAAAGTTAGATCCTAGCCACATGGATGCTGTGGACGCCTGCAAAGTTTCAAAGATGTGGGTTAGGTAATAAGGGAGGAGTTTGTGCACAAAGCCTCCCAAGTCCACTTTTATAAAGGTATATAGATCTAGATCTAGATTAATAGTGGAACAACGAATGAAGATATATAACTCATTCCACAGCATTCTTACAGCAGCAAAGATTTAAGTTTGTTTTTGCTGATATGCGTTTGATGTGTCCACAGTATGGTGTTGTGTGATTTCTGTGCCTTATTTCGATCTAGCAAATTCGACTTTTTAGACAATTCAGCAAAAACAGTATTCACACTCGAGCCAGCTGTATCTGTAGTGTAGGGCGTTAAAAATAGGCGCTCATTAACGCAGCGCAAAAGATGTTTTTTTTCGTTTCCTGTGTTTCTCTTTGAGCAGCCTATCCGATTCTTGTTTTCAATGAGATAGGATATTGTTATACATTATTCACTCCCTATAGATTGCCCCCGAGGGGCATATTCGAATCATCCCTCCCTCTGACCTCCATCTGAAGGATCAATGGAATGTAAAGGGCGTTAAGTACGGTTAAGCCTCAACCCTAGCTTGCAGTTTTGAGTACTTTAGCCTGATTAATTTGTTTCTTTGTTCATTTATGTACTTGTTTTGTTGGTTTCTTTATATTTTATTTGTATTAATTTTTATAGGGGGGG
>NW_004797434.1:990857-1000458 GCF_000002075.1 Aplysia californica | reverse complement strand
TTATTATTACAGTCAAACCTCGTTATACCGCTTACCTTGGGACGAGCATGAAGTTGGCGGTACAGCGGGGCTGGCCATACCACGAGGTTTTCATGTCCTCTAATGACATATATAGCACCGACTGTCCAACGTCAAAGGAACACGTTTACCAATCACTAGAGGATGTACCGTAATGCGTTTTCTCCATTGGATCTGGCACTTAGACTTGATCGAGAGTCCTCTCTAAATAAAAGCTCCAGGGGCTTTCTCCAGCCTGCAAGTTAATATGGGCTAATATCTGGTGACACCAAGTAAAATATCGACCGTAGCCGAAAGGTCCAAAAGAGTAAGAAGACACACCTTTCTTTTATCAATTTCCTTTGAAATATTATCAGTAGGCCTACAGACATTATGTAACGCTGTATCGGTACTATGGTGTACCTTGTATGCTGACTGATAAACTTCGCTAATAATGTTTGCCTTGATTTGCTGTAAGAGTCTATTAGACACAACGTTTTATAGAATTTTTGGTTAAGAATGAAAGATTTGAAAATGGTTTAAAAAATGTTAAGTCCTTTTCATCAAGTTCAGCTTTTTTTTCAAAAAGGGTCCAACATGTGCTGTTTTAATACAATAAGGTACCTGTGGTGAGAGAATCTTTACATTTTGCAATTTGGATGATGTGTGGAAGAAGTTGTTCTCAATATTGTTTAATGCTGGTGGTTTAAGACGCAAGTTTTTGATGGACTATCTGTACAATCTTTTTTATTTCTTCTTCCGTAGCTGTAGTAAAGTAATCAATGACTAGCCCCTCAAACGAATGGTAATTTGGGGCAATTGCGCACATTTTATCGAGTCCTTGTCTAATGGGGGTGATTTTGTCAGAGAGAAAAAAGACAGAAAAGCCACTACAAAGTTCTTTGTCGGTGCCAGGGTGTAATACTGGTCTATTTTGGTTGTCAAATAGTCCAATATAGACATCAAAAAGTTCCTTACAAGTTCTAACATTAACGAAAAAAAGAAAGTACGCCTGGCCTGGGTGATCATTAATTTAGTAACATTATTCTTCATGAATATAACAATTATATTCCCTTATGCATTTTAAGTCGTGCTTTTCTCAATTTTCTTTTCGCTTGTCTTTTGTTTTTGTTTTTGTTTTCTCTTTTATTTCAAGTTGTGGGGGGGGGGTTGCATCCTTCGTTGCTAGGTTAAACCATTTTACAGAAGGAGGATATGAGAAAATTTCCGGTGGGGTTTTTTTTTGCAGGAGCTTGATCATCTATAATATTCCTCATGATGGTGTTGAGGGTTTCTCTGTTTAGCTAGAACGTCCCGAATATCACATTGAAACTTGTTTAATTTTTTTCTTTTCTTTCAAGTTCCGGAATTAACTGTTTTTATTTCTTTCCTTGGTCTTTTGATGTCCAAATCAATAATCGAAAGAAAATTACCAGAAATGTCTTTGTCCAGAACGGTAAAGCTTTTCACATTTTTCTTGACTGGGTTATCGTGTTTACACAGTTCTTATAAATAATATGATTGTCTACCTTCCATTGCATAGCGGTCTTTACGAGTATCGATGTTTGAATGTATCTTACTGTATTAGAATTTTCACAATTCATCTCTTCGAAAATTGATTGTTTTGATCGATTTGATCAACTCTTCCTGTGAGTGTATGATGAAAGCAACACAGGGTTTACCCCTCTCGTTTTCAGGTGTTCCACTCATCCAGATCAGGAGGTAGCCTTTGTGAATCAATAATCATTATAATGGCCTTGTTGCCTTTCTTCCTTATGTTTGACAAACCCATGACTCTTTCCCTCCATGACATTCGTCATTTATCTCCAAGTCCGCGGACATTCCATGACAATGTGCCTAGATCTAGATCAGCTTTAATCATTGTTCTAGCTCGTTGTCCATTCACTTCCCCAGGTATATTACCGGATGAAATAGAACGCATTTTCTCCATTCGATCCTTTTGATGAAAGATTTGTATTATTATTATTATTATTATTATTATTATTATTATTATTATTATTATTATTATTATTATTATTATTATTATTATTATTATTATCATTAGGATGATATTACTATTATTATACTAAACATTATTAATATTATTAATATTATTGTTCTGTTCATCATTACATAATACAGAAATTATCCTATACTAAAATCTGTTGATTGTACGCATATGACTTAAAAAATCATGCTATTTACCTGGAAGATGACGCGTAGCTCTTTAGATCTAGTCTTGTTACTTACTCCAACATTACGTTTTTGGTGTATTTTAAACGAAAGTGCCTACTTTAATAATAATAATAATAATAATAATAATAATAATAATAATAATAATAATAATAATTGCATTTATATAGCGCATATCCATGCTCAAGAGCATGCTCTATGCTCTTTACAACTATTATTACCCCAGCAGACTCTCTGAGAACAGCCAGAAACATTCTCGGCTTCCGCAGAAGCATACAGTGCAAGCTGCGGATTTCACGCGCTCAAACACTATCAAACTGACAAGATCGTTTATTGTCTATAGCCGGGTATCCATTTCCACCTGGGTGAAGTGAGAAAAATTTGTGCAAAGTGCCTTTCCCAAGAACACAATGTCGGGCCCCTGACGGGATTCGAACCCAAGACCTTACGGTTGCGAGTCCGAGAGCCTAACCACTAGGCCACCGACGCCAATTTACATTAAACCTTTTTTTATTCCGAGTGAAAGACATTTTAGTGCTCATGCAGACGTTTTTCACTTTTGCACTTGAGACTAGTAAAGTTTTGCTGAAATTGTGGATACATCATAATGTAGATGTACTAGATCAAGTTGTATCGGAAATAAATGTGTGGTTTTTAAAAATATTTTCTTATCTTTTGAATGTACATGAGTGTAATGCTATTAGAGGTCAAAGGGATAATTTCTACTCATATCGTACTTTTTGAGTGCAAAACCGTACGCTAAAACAGTCGCAAGATGTGAATTTTTAGGAGCCGTAAGTATGTTGTGGTCGTATCAGAAACAAAAACGCTTTTCCTTTCAACGTCATTTAATTTTCATTTTCTATCGAGTTGGTTTTAACAAGATGATTTGATTCATACTGAAGTTGCTTTCTCTTTCTCTTTTCTCTTGTTTAGAAAATCAAGATTTCTTGTAAGCGTTATGAAAGCGATGGAGACAAACATAACGTATTAACTATATCATTATAGTGCGTTCAAAAGTTCGTGGTGCAACTTATTGTCAAAAATCTCCACAACTATCGAACATAAACTCTCCAGCTTTTGCACAGTGACTTGTATCAATTTAATTTTTGTCTTAACTGATCAATATATTTGTAAACACCTGTTAGCTCTCTCCTAGAAAATTCCTTAATAAATATTAACAAAGCATCCAAGTGGGTGGTTTCTAAAGATTTTAAAAGGTTTACAGCAGGGACAATATCGCTTTTAAAAGCAAGTCCATCATTTAAAAAAAAAAAAATGTTATAGCGAAATTATGTTTATTGAACGCATGTTTTGAGAACTTTTTTTGCAAAAGAGTGTTCAGTATAAAATGGATTTCTTTAAATTAGTTTTGCCGCTAACAAGTGTTATTTGTGAGCTGTGACGCAGGCCACATCCGTTCGCAAAATGTGAAAGAGAAGCGGGAAGTGCTGTGAACAATTCCATTTTGCGCGTGACGGAGATTTATAGTATTTCATATACATTTATAAAGAAAACCTTTTTAATTTAGCCTCAATTGTTGTTGAAATAAAATAAGACATAGTTGAGACAAATTGATACAAACCGCTGTGCAAAGTATGGGTTACATTGATTCACCCTTTAAAAAGATGTTTGAAGATAAGTTGCGCCACGATTTTTAAACTTTTTTACCTCACTTTAGTGGCATCGGAAACGAGCAACTTTTTTTCTGTAACTTCTGAATGATCAAGTGAAGGACTTTCCGGTCAAACCCTGACATGAAAAAGAGACCCACAGAGTGAAAGACTGAGTGTTCAAATCCTGAAGAGTGGAAGCCCACAGAGTGAAAGACTTATTATAGTGAAAGACTTAGTGTTTAAATTCTGGCAAGAAGGAAAGACCCACAGAGTGAAAACCTCAGTGTTCAAATCTTGGTGTGTGGAGGTCAACAGTGAAGAGTGAACTGTTGACTCTGTACGAGGACCACAAACTTGAAAAAGTCACAAAGTGTTGTATAAAAACCTCGCCACAGGACATTGACATTGGACGTCTCGTGAAAAGACCCTTTTACAACACGTACACACACGTACATACACACAAACACACACACACACACACACACACACATACACACACACACACACACATTCATCATCACACATACACACACTTACACACACTCACACACACACACAGACACACAGACACACATTCACACACACACACACGAACACACAAAAACACACACACTCTCTCTCTCTCTAACAAATACACTCACGCTCAAACAAACAAACCCACACACACAAATACACACACTCACACACACACACACACACACACACACACACACACACACACACACACACACACACGCACTCGCACACACGCACTCGCACACACACATACTGAGTGAATCCACACATTAGAATACGAAGACAAACTTTTCAATACATTAACGCTCGGTGTACGTGGCAAAGGCTGCTGGATATGAAACAAAAACGAACAGTGACGACCTACAAACAACTGACAATGTTGAAAAACATTTGGAAGTACAAGAACGTTCTTTCAGTCTGCATTCCCAGCATAATACGTCTTGTCCTGGTTCTCCAACTTTCCCATACCCCGTAAACGGTTTGGACAATGTAGCTCTGAGAAAACCTTCAGAACAAAGTAGTACAAGGCATGAGGGGTACGCCAAATTCGGCAATGACGGAGACAGCAGTCCATTTTGGGATTCCGGCTCCTGCTGTCATACACATGGCCCTCAGGACCAGGCGCTAAACCGACCAACTTGGTGGATGGTCGATCTTCTTCAGCCGTTTACTGTTTACTCTGTCAAAGTCACAAACCGTGTTGCATATTATTGGAGATTGGAGGATTTCTTCGTGTATGTGTCCGAGAGGAATCCCCAAGATGATCCGGCATACCCGGAGGAGAAGAGTATGGGGAAGATGTGTGTTCACAGGAAGGAGGCGGTAGGGGAGGGAGAAACAGTGCTGTTGTCTTGTGGTACTCCTGTCATAGGTCGGTTTGTCATCATATTCAACTGGAGCATCTATGGTTTGGTCTTTTGTGAATTCCAAGTGTTTGCACAGGTGGTCACTAGGCCTACCAATGAACAGCTTTTTATGACCATTTCTGCGGGACGAAAAAGTTCGGAGACCCCGTTAATTTCGAAACAGGGCGTGAAAAATGTATTGCAGTGTGCCAGAGTTTGTGTATGGGAGGAGGAGAGAAGAGAGGTTGGCAACGCACTACAGTACAAGACTAGCACAAGCCTGTGAGAGTGTCTACAACTGTCGGCTTTACACTCCTACAGGCAACAACAACAACAACAAGACGCCGATTGGAAGCTTGCTACGCTATGACCACAGCTAGAGACTTGCTCGTTCTTTATGCAGAATTTGCTCTTGGTAGACTTGTTTGTTTGATTGCTAGATTGTTTGTTTTACAGCACTTGCGACATAAATTGGCCAAATAAGTGTCGAAGATTAGAGGAGTTATTAGAGAGTGACATACACAGAAAAGGATGAGAAATAAGGGCGATAGATGATTTGTAGGAAAGAAGGGGCTAATCACACCAAAGCACCTACCAAGCTCAATGGTCATTATCCAAGTATAAAAGCTCTACCTTGGTTGACAGGTTGGTAAATGAATGTGCTGGTTAGTTTGAGCAAAGAGGAACATATTGACACGGTAATGGTCATTAACCAGGCATAAAGGTCTTCGTTGGTTGGAAGACTTTTTTTTTTTTTTTTTAGTTTGAGCAAAAAGAACTTCATGCAGAAAATTAATTTATACCATTTACAGCGTTTGTTCATTTTGAATTCCTAATGGAATAAAGCCTGTATGCATCCATATCATTGTTCATATTAACGTGTTCATCGGGGGGGGGGGGGGTGGGCAGTGGGTTGGGGTGGGGGTGGAGGTTGCCATTTTATCGAAAGGTTTGCCACATTTCGAACCTTTAAAGCCTCCATTTCTATTGTGGATGTGCGAAGCTTGCGGCTTCTCTCTTGGTGTAGTACATGAATAGCGTTGATAGGAACATTCAATCGGTAGTATTCTTAATTACATATTGCAGACCACTAATAGTGTTGATAGAGGCCTTTAAATCCACATTATCCTTACTTACTTGCAGGTTGATAGGGAGCGATAAGTCCATATTCTTACTTACTTACTTACGAAAACAATGAGCAGGGGGAAAGAATGGATGTTTTAGAGTACGACATGAGGATTGGAGACTTTTAGGTTATCTTCACTTACTATACGACATGCGTTGCTGTTTGTTATGTTGCTGATAATAAGAGTGAAAATACTTTGAAAGGGATATAAACTTTTATGTGCCTCTTTTTTTTCCTTTTTTCTGGGTGTTTTTTTTTTCTTTCTCTGACCATTGACCTTGTCCTTGTTTATAACATTTGGATAGGAATTGTTTATCTTCTAGCAAAATTAAAACATTCTTTCAGAATAAATTCAGAATAAAAATTGCTTTTGACTATTTTGTGTTACGGTGTGGTGGAATCAGGGAATATAAAGTTATTGGTACCTTCCTAAAAGATGGTAATTTGTCTTACATTTGATTTTTAAAAATACCCATCTTCTATGACTATGCGTCCAGGTATCATTTGCAAAATGGGAGAGGGAGGTGCACGGTATCAAAGGTAAGACAAACAGGGAAATGGCACCCAAATTTTTGTAATTTTATAGGTTTGAGAATCCTCGGAAACTGTAAACTTACATTTTTGGGGTCTTTTATCAACGTTTTGCGGTTTTTAACAGATAGAGCAGTTTTTGCACATATTCTCGCTCAACAACAAGCTCTCTGCGCTTTACAATCTGTATTATTGCCCCAGGAGACCTGAAACAATCTCAACTTCCTGAGAAGCATACTACACTGGAATCTGACAAAATGTTTCGCTGTATATAGCCAGGTACTCATCTTCTCCTGGTTGAAGTGAGGAAAATTGGTGTAAAGTGCCTTTCCCAGGGACACAACTTCGGGCCTGAAACTTGAAACCCCGAACTCGCAGCCTCACGATTACGAGCCCATTAGCCTAACAACTAGACTCAGTACCGTTTACATCCATTTAAAACATATTGTCGTATGGATTCGCAAAATGTGAGAAATTATTTTGTCTTTAACATACCTCCACACACACACACAAAAGTCACAAGCCTTGAGGTCTGGGGATCTGGCAGACCAACCGCAGAGAGCGAGGTCTTCAGCACCTCTCCTACCAATCGTGAATAACAAGATGGTTCACTCCTCTCTTTGGGCCAATTAAAAAAAATTGTCCTCAAAATTCGGTCGCGCCCTCTTCGCCAATGCGCTCCCTTTGGGAACCGAGTTACCCTACTTGTGTGAAAAAAATAAAAGTGAAACTAACCAGTTTTTTTAATAAATAAGAATTCCAATTTCGGAAGAGCGCTTTTTAAAAATAGTTACGCCGGAAGAGGCGACAGTTTTCTTCGTTTACTTTGACTTTAGAATGAGGGGTGAGAGATCATTAAATAAAAAAACCCTAAATAACTATTTTAAAAAAACTCCGCACTGAAAGAACCCGAACAGTTGATGAGCAGCAGTCAATCTACGCACGCGAGCGTCAAAACAAAAACTGCAGCACCATCTGAAGCAATGAGCGGACGTCCGCGGACACTTTTTTGGCTGAGTGAACCATCTTGTTATGTACGATCATTGATTCAGATAAGGTCGAACCCAGAGATGCCAATGGCACGGTGCTCCGCATTGTTGAAAAATGAAGTCATTCAAATCTGCGTGCAGTAAAGTGAAAAGCCACTTCCGGTGGGGGTCTGTCAAAGATAACGTAGTTTATGTTCCACCACTTCCAGCAAATATCAATGACAAAACATATCGAACAATAGCTACAATAAACACAGTGGGCCGAGTCAACCTGAGGTGGGTTTAGGAAGAATTCGGATACCGGCTTGATGTTGTCCGTGCTGCCGGTGGTGGCCATTGAGCACTTGCAAAACATGAAATAAAACTTGAAAAAAATAACCCAAAAAAAACATATCTGTGTTTTGTCTCTATCATTTAGGATGATTTTTTCGCCGAATGCGTGTTGTGAACAAAAGCAACCAACGAACAAAAACGTCCCAGCTTTGTGTGACTGGAGTCAGAGGTGGGCGGTTAGGCACTTCGCTGTCCCACAGAAGAAGACCTGAGAGTTTGATTTGATTCCTGAGTGGGGAGAATTTTTATTGACTATCTCTGGCTTTTTTTCTTTTTTTTTTGGATTGCTTTTAATTAAATTTTTTTAAGGTAAGTGTTTTAAAGTGCTCGCTACTGCATAAGGTCATACGAGCGCACGGGACACACCAAACATTTTCAGTTGGCAGGAATTTTTTAATTTTGCCCGGGTGGCGACTGAAGCCTACTCTTATCGATTTCGGACCACCAAGGGATCTTTAACGTACGCAACTTGTACACGAGACCTCCGAGATTGTTCACCCTTATCCGAGAAGTGAGAAGGCTAGGTGTTCGATCTTACCTACCATAAGATGATCAGGGGTGTGCTGAAAGGCAGCAGTAAGAAGGAGCCAATGAGTAGCAGTGGAAAGGCTGCCGAAAAAGCCAGGAGCCCAGAGGAAGGGGCAACGGAGGTGAGGGGGTGGGGCAGAAAGAAAGTGGAGACGAAAGCAGACGACAGAACATTGTAAGAGAGCAGGAAAGAAGGTGAAAGGATAAGATTTTTAGAGAAGAAAATTTCCCGTAGCTCTTTGGATTCGAACCCAGGACCTATTGAATGAGAGGCGAACACCGTAACCTCTCGACCACAAGAACCTCTCTACTGTGTTCTGCTAGAACTAATGACATTAATATTTTGCCCTTCTCAACACAGGTTAGACCTGACTAGCAGGGTCGGAGCCCCCTTGTAAATGATCTAAATTGTGTCGATTTGGGCGTTAAAACATCTACATAGTTTTAAGAAAGACAGTGTTTGTGCTTTAAGAGGATGATATATTATCAACTCGTTCGAAAGTTGATGATAAATTGAGATGTGAAGAGCTACTGAGTACAGATCCTTTTTTCTTCTGTTATATAATTTAGATGTAAAGTGAACAACAGTGCAACATGAGGCTGACTTTTAATGCTTTTGTAAATAGCTGCTGTGCAACTACGTAACTATAATGCGGTCAAAAATGTCGTGGCGCAACGTATCCTCAAATATCTCTTTAATGGGTGAATCAATGTCACCCATACTTTGCACAGCAGTTTGTATCAGTTTGTCTTAACTTAATCACATTTTCGACTATTGGTGAAATAGTCATCTTCGCCCAGTGAATGACCTCTTCGTTTGATATTGACCAAAACAAAGCAACATTTTTGTTAGGTTTTTTTTGTAAGGAGACAAGTGGCGTGTGGCTTAAGGGTGCTGTGGTGTGGTTCGCTTTATCTTTCTTATCA
>NW_004797434.1:988045-989121 GCF_000002075.1 Aplysia californica | reverse complement strand
AAAATGGGTATTCCAATGTAAAGCGCATTGAGCTACCTTTTTTTGGAAATGCGCTCTATAAATGTTATATATTATTTTATTATATTATTACCACAAGGCAATGACAGAGGCTGAGAAAAGAAAGTAAGACCGCATCCCTGCACTTCGTGCTTTAATTAACTTAGACCTGTATTCTTCCAAGCTGACAGTTTCCAAGTGTTTCTTGCGCATTAAACTGTCGAGGAGATCCTCAATCATCTCTTCGCTTGCCTCTTGGTCCTCTCCTGGCATGTAAAACTGAAACCATGTTTCAGTGGAAAGAAAAGAGGAAATACATATGTGTGTCACGACGTAGTGGAGTCAGGTGCTCGTCAATTTTGAGCATATTATGGGGTTGTTGGTATCATCTTTAAGCCTGTTCATTTACCTTCCTTTGGGTGGAAAAAATATCTATCTATGTTGAATAGAAGTCGAAATATTTGCCTTTGAAGGAGGTCAGGGTCGTCTGGTTTCAGAGGTAACAATTAACGAGAAAATGGCCTCCAAATTTTGGTAACTTCCATATCCTGAGAGTCCTTGGAAGCTGAAAAGTTGCTTTCTTTGTACCTTTAATCAATGTTATTCAGTAAAATCCACACAAAATTAAAAGCATGTTCGTAAATGGACACAAAAGGTGTATAGCCCCACCCCGGCATTCTGTACCGAAAAAAAATCCCCCAAAAAAGAAAAGCTCGTAAAAATGTTACTAGTTCTTCTCATTCTCTAACTAGTGCTATGGTTCCTGAGAGCCTCGAGCTCTTTCGTTGAAGGCTGGGCCAGGTTAATTGGATACGGGCTTTGAACTCCGTGGGGAGGAGGCTCATGCAACACCTTCTGTCTCCTGTTTCGTAGCCGTAGTCTCAACACGGATGGGGTATACTTTTTCGGATCTATGCTTTTCTTGAAATCTTCTATGGAGCCCGCTGGCGGAAGGCACTGGCCCATAAGTTCCATGAACATGAAGTTTGTCTGCGTTAGAGCTCTGGGGAAGAGAATGGACAGTCAGTTCAGTGAAGTGCGCTTTTGCTTGAGTGTTTGAGGGTGGGGGGGGGGGGGGG
>NW_004797434.1:978896-985377 GCF_000002075.1 Aplysia californica | reverse complement strand
TGGGGGGGGGAGCGGGGCGAGAAACAATTCATCGGTACACTATGTTTCCCCAAAACGACAAATCTATTATAGTACGGTGAAAAATTCCTGGCGCAACCTATCCTCAAATATATCTTTTTAACAGGTGGATAACTGCAACCCATACTTTGCACAGTGGTTTGTATTAGTTTGCCTAAACTGAATCATTTTTCCTCAACAACTGAGTCTAGATTTTAAAACCTTTCTTCATAAGTTTATATAAAATACTATATATCTCCGTCACACGAAAAATGGGATTGTTCACAGCACTTATCACTCCTCGCACACATTTTGTATACGCATATGACCTTCGTCAGAGCTCACCAGTGACACTTTCTAGCTGCAAAACCTGTTACAAGAAATTAATTTTGTAGTAAACACTTTTTTTTACACTAAAGGTTCTCAAAACATGCATTTAATAAGCACAACATCGCGACCAGAAAATAAAATGACCGAATTGCGTTTAAAAGCTATATTGTCCCAGCTATAAACCTTTTAAAATCTGTAGAAACCACTCACTGTGACTTTTGATTAGCATTTATTAGGGAACACCTTGAAAGAATACAGCCAACAGGTGTTTACCAAAATGTTGATCTGTTAAGACAAATTGATACATGGCTTCGTGCAAAAGCTGGAGAGCTTACGTTCGATAGTTTAGGAAATAGTTGGTAATAAGTTGAATAAGCTGCGCCACAAATTTTTGACCGCACTGCAGTATAAACCCCAATGTCATTGATCATCTGCTGTAACCGGCGAATATTACTTTTTTTTTTTTAAGTTTGTGTTTGACGGTACTTGCAACACAATTAGGTCATAATCAAGGACTACTATAGTATAGTAGTCCTTGGTCATAATATAAGTGCCGAAGATAAGAGGCAAGGGGTGTTACAAGAGAGTTTTAAAAGATGGAGGAGAGATTAGGACTATAGATGTATGATAAGAAAAAAGGAGCAACCCACACCAGAGCACCCGCCAACCTCCAGCTTTAATAATAGCAAGATGGCCCTTTATCCCTTTAAGGCCGCAATATGATATATCTGACTAGCAGTAGACAATTAATCAGTACCTCAGAATTATTAAGTTTTATATGACTTTTTTGGCCGTTTTGAGTTACTAAGATCATGAGGCCAGAAACAACATTTTCTACCTGTTCTATCAAAATCGTTAGATTGTTTGGAGTATTTATCGAGATGTTCAAAGAATTGCGTTCGAAAAAGCTTCACGTGTTGTGAAACTGAAAATCTTGGACGTCAAATTTCTCAAAACTAGGTTCTGAGCAGATAGAACTTTGTAATTCTAGGGTAGCGAATAGGCAATGATACGCACATTCCGAATCATCATACACAAATCAGAAGCCCTAATTCATATATTTCATAGTATGCATGTTTTGCGTGCCTTTTCAAGTTTTAGATTAACCCCACGAGGCTGAGTATTGTTTTAGTAGAGGTTTCACGGCGCTCGCAACTGCATAAAGTCATATGAGCGCCAGGAGATAAGAGATGTTACAAGGGAGTAACAAACACAAAAAAGAAGGAGGGCAGGCGCGGTTCGTCCATAGAGCAAGGTCGTGCACTGCCGCCCAATTTTTTAAAAATGTTCTATTATGTAAAACGCCCACAATCATAAATAAAAGAAGCCAGAATCAAACACAAGCCAAATATTATATAAAAACAAGATCTTCACTGGTGCAATAACAGTCATTTCTGTGTCTATAGCGCCGTAAAACATCTACTATGCCAAGCCAAAGTCCACGCGCTTTAGCTAAACATAACAGTCTAGTATTCATAGGATATTCAACAATGTAACCTGACCTATAAAGCGCTCTTGGGGATAATAACCCAAGCGATGACGACACTCGTAGCGAGTTTGGCGGTACATTGATATTAATAAGACGGCACATCTCAAATGTGCTCCTGCCGAATAATGCCGAAACATAGCCCACAGTAGGGAGTCTAAAAATAAACGCGACAGACCGTACGCTATTCTTTGCCAATATTATGTGAACCCCGGAGCAATCCAGCGGAGTGCTCAAGTGAATTGTGATTGGTTCATCATCTGTCTTGCCCACAGAATTCTACACTTATAGAACGAGCACTATATCACGTGACCTGTGAGGAATTGAAGACCGAAAACAATGGCGTCTTGAGGGCAAGATTTATCGTTTTCGGAAGTAACCCTATAGCTTTTAAAGCCAGAGCGGCTTTTACAAACGAGTGAAAAGTGGAACATTTACTGTCCAGCTTATAATTTTGAGTTTCAGAATTCACTGTGCAACCTGGAGATTGGAATTAAGGTTTTAAATTGTTGTGTTTTTGGGTGCAACAACAGAAAAGGCAGACATAGAGAGTTTATAAATATAAGATCTACAGAACTTTGAAAAGATTCGTAACACGGATGGGATTGTTCACAGCACTTCTAGATCTAGCTTCCCACACACATTTTGCATACGCATAATGGCCTACGTCATTTTTTTAGTAGCAAAACTTGTTACAAGAAATTTGTTTTACACAGAACATATTTTTTCACTTGATCTAATTAATGTTCTCAAAACATGCGTTCAATAATTAGCTTTATGTCGCCAGCAGAAGTAGAAAAAAAAGAACGGACTTGCTTTTAAAAGAGATTTAGCTCCAGCTGTAAAATTTTTAAAATCTGTAGAAACCATTAACTGGGATTTTAAAAAAATATTGGGCTAGGTATAGTATTTATTAAAGAATTTTCTTTAAAGAAATTTCTAGAATAATATAGAACTTATGTGTATAAATGTTTGAAAAAATACTCATCGATGTTAAGACGAATTGATACATCTAAGCCATTGTGCAAAAGTAGGAGAATCTAGATCTAAATCTAGATGTTCGATAGTTCAGTAGCCTAGATATTCGATAATAAGTTGCGCAACAAATTTTTGACCGCACGGTACAGTAGTAGAGATAGCGTATTATTTTCATCCGAAACATTAATTTCCTCATCAATACATCTTTTTGGGCCTTTATAAGCACACGTAGTCCTACTTTAATTATGTTACTTTCATAATTGTTTTTGAAAGCATTTTCAATTCCTTTCACTTTCACTTCCTACGCGCGGGCACATATAATTATGATTACAATTTAAGATTCCAAATCTGACGAATGTATTTATTAAATAGCGTATAATGCTGGGTTAGCCAATGCATTGCAGCGCGCACTATCATCAATTATTGAATTGTAACAGGACTTCAATTTGATCCGTAACAAGAGACCACTTATTTTTTTATACGTCTTCATGAATGTGTGTTTGTTTACAGTGTGCGGGGATTAAAAATTAAAGATTAAAGATTCCAGATCTGACGAATGTATTTATAAAATAGCTTAATAGTGCTTGGTTGGCCGATACCTTGCGATACGCGCTTTTATCAATTATTTGAATTGTAACAGGACTTCGATTTGATCCATAACAAGAGACCACTTATTTTTTCTTATATATATATATATGTTCAAAGATGTGTGTTTGTTTACTGTGTGCAGGCATTAAAGATTCCAGATCTGACGAATGTATTTATTAAATATAGCACAGGCCTATAGGGCAGGGTTGGCCAATGCATTGCGATACGCGCTTTTATCAATTAATTGAATTGTAACAGGACTTCAATTTGATCCGTAACAACAGACCATTTATTTTTTCTTATACGTGTTCAAAAATGTGTGCATTTACTGGGTGCGGGATTACAGGGGGACAAGCCCATCCCCTCGACATGTGATCCAGGGTATGGGGATACATTTTTCTCAAAAAGCACACAGCTCTGAAATCCTTGACCAGTGATCACTCGCCATGAAACTCTTTCTGTTGTGACTGTAGACCCAATTAAATTTCTTCTTTATCACATCTGAATGAGCCTATCATTCATGCATTAGAAACCACACTCTCAACACACACAAAAATGACTTTGAACATACATTCAGGAAACATTATGCCAGTTCCACTCTTGTTTACTTTGTTTTGCATTATTGGCTTTTATGTGTAAAACAATATTTAAGGCATTTTCCACATTTGTGTGTTTTTGGCAGCATGTATAACAGGCCTATGTATTTTATGTGCAACCGACACATTCTCCAATCTCTTGTATTTGTTAGACTCGCACGTGCTTTAAACAAAGCATGTTGTACACACTATATTTCACTGATGCAAACACAGAGAAGAATTCTTAAAGTGAGAAATACATGTAATACATTTCCTCAATATAAGCTCAATTTATTGATCTCTTTCTAATAAATTGGAGAAAAGGCTTACATTGTTCTTTTTTGTTTGCTGTGGATTCGATGGCCTTAAGTTTAATGACAATGTAATTGTAGAGAGTAGAGAGCATGTTACTGTCAGCGTCCCCTTTATCGTAGTACTAATCAAGACTATATCTAGATATTTTGCCAACAGAATTAATGTTCATAATTAGTGTTATTATCAAGTGTATTGTGAGTGTGAAGATCTTTAGTAGATCTAGATTCTGGATCTAATCTAGATCTAGATCCCATCCCATCATTTTTTTTTAAACCAAACCAATAACACAAAAACTTTGTAACATTTGCCAATTATGACCAGGCCTGTCGAGAGGGGGGGGGGGGGGGTCAGGGGGGGCAATGCCCCGGGGCCCGGGGGTTTGGGGGGCCCACAAGAGGGGAAGAGAGAGAGAAAAAAGAAAAAAAAAGAGAGAGAGAGAGAGAGAGAGAGAGAGAGAGAGAGAGAGAGAGAGAGAGAGAGAGAGAGAGAGAGAGAGAGAGAGAGAGAGAGAGAGAGAGAGAGAGAGAGAGAGGGAGAGCGAGTACGGTACAAAGCTTTGAAATAAAACATATTTTGGCTGCAAGTTGAGCTGTATATCTGACACCTTCACAGAACTTTGGTAGTGCTTTCTTGGACTTCTGGAATTAATCGGCCATTACGATCCTCTCCTTGCAGTGCAGAGCATCTTACAAAAGTTGAAAAATCAAAAAAAGAAAAAAGGCCCCTACAAGTTCACTATCTATCACCAGAAAGTCAAAATGAATTCATCCAATGTTGGGCATCAAAAGTGACAAACGTGATTTTGAATGAAAGAGCGGAACGAAATATTGCTCCTTTATCGTTGATGCAACACCAGACTCTTCACACGTCGAACAAACTGTTTTTATTTTGCGTTTTGTTCACTTGGACAGTGATACACATGTCTACAAAGTAGAAGAGAGATTTCTGAAAAGTGTAGATTGTAACAAGAAAACAGGAGAAGACATCGCTAAAACTATCCTTGATACGCTGAATATAAAAAACAACATTCCAATTACAGACAGCCGAGGCCAAGGCTACGACAACGGTAGCGACATGTGTGGTCTGTATAATGGTGCTGAGGATCACATTTTAAGACAGTGATCACTTGCCACATACTCTCCCTGTGGCTGTCATAGTTTGAATTTGCGTGGTGTGCATTCTGCAGAAAGCTGTTCAACAGTCATAACTTTCTTTGGAGCTGTACAAAAGCTGTATAACACTTTTAGCTCCAGTCCACAAAGGTGGGAAATAGCTGTCTCTTTGTGTTCATGGAGATGTTTGGATGAGATAGAAGGGGTGCGAGCTGGTAGGTGACAGCGTTGGCTTTTTGAGTTCGCATTTCTATTCTCTGTCTATGAACCCGTTTTCAGAATCCCGTCAGGGTCCCGACGTTGTGTCCTTGGGAAAGGCACTTTACACGAATTTTCCTCACTTCACCCAGGTGGAAATGGGTACCCAGCTATAGACAGAGAAAGATCTTGTCAGTTTGATAGTGTTTGAGCGCGTGAAATCCGCTGCTTGCACTGTATGCTTCCGCGGAAGCTGAGAATGTTTCGGAGTGTTCTATGGTCTGCTGGGGTAATAATATAGTGTAAAGCGCATATAGCCTGCTTTTGAGCGGGGATATGCGCTATACAAATGCTATTTATTATTTATTATTATTATTATTCACCTCAATATTCATACCAACATTATGTTATCAGCGCCAGACCTGGACCTTAAGCAAAACCCATGAAAGCAAAATCACCGCATGCGAAATGAAATGTCTCCGCAAAACCCTTAACATCACAAGACGAGACAGGCAGATAAATGAAGAAGTAAGAGCAGCTATCGGCACTGAGTCCTGCCTGCGTTACATAGAAAGACAGAGGACAAAATGGTTTGGCCACCTGTTACGCATGTCACCTGACCAGACAGCCTTGAGAGCCTACAACACCAAGAACTCAGGCTATAAAGGAAGAGGAAGGCCACGCAAAAGGTGGATCGAGGGTGTCAAGGAAATCCTAAGAAAACATAACATCACAACTGAAAGAGCTGCGGAGCTGGCCTACCATAGAAAACTGCATCTCCCCTCGACGCTTAACGGCAACAGAGGATGAAAAAGTAAAAGTAAAAAGTAAAAGTAGTAGTAAACACCCAGCACTTGATAGAGGGGGACGAGACAAAGGAGGCTGGGGTGGGTGTGTGCGGG
>NW_004797434.1:976633-978796 GCF_000002075.1 Aplysia californica | reverse complement strand
AGAGAGAGAGAGAGAGAGAGAGAGAGAGAGAGAGCGTATGTTGGTATGTAATAGATTGCTACAGTAAAGTGATTATATAATATGCCTATGTACATTGTATTTGTTGGGTTATTAAATTACAGGTGAGGGTGGGTGGGCCGGGAAGAGGAGGGGCCCGAAGGTGATTGCTACCCCAGGGCCCGACCAGGCTCCCGACGGCCCTGCCTATGTACATTGTATTTGTTGGGTTATTAAATTACAGGTGAGGGTGGGTGGGCCGGGAAGAGGAGGGGCCCGAAGGTGATTGCTACCCCAGGGCCCGACCAGGCTCCCGACGGCCCTGCCTATGTACATTGTATTTGTTGGGTTATTAAATTACAGGTGAGGGTGGGTGGGCCGGGAAGAGGAGGGGCCCGAAGGTGATTGCTGCCCCAGGGCCCGACCAGGCTCTCGACGGCCCTGATTATGACATAATGTTGGCAATAAAAATGTATTAGACTACTTCATTCTATTTCCTCTTCGAAGAAACTTTAAAAAATACTGATGTAAGGTGTCTTCCAAGCCCTACCACTAGCATCAGCGTGAAAAGCAACGTGAAGCCTCGCTGTGCGGCGCAGCCAAAGCTGCCCTCAACAGGCCGCCATGTTTTAGTTTCAATTCCTCACAGCGAATCGGCGATCGCGAAGAGGGAGTTCCGCTTCTATAAGTGTAGAATTCTGTGGTGTTGCCACTATTTTAAATGACTCTGTGACAGTGAACCTGAGGGAGGTTAACGGGACCGTTCTACGAGTTATGTGCCTTTGAATGGTTTTATAGTGGAGTGGTGAAAGTAATTACATGTACTTGAGTGTTCATTTCCGATACAGGAAAAACGGAACTGATGTTTAGCTAACAAACAAATTTAGTACTAGAAATCAAAGCGACAAGTAAAAAGAATGAAAATAAAAGCACGAGGTCCTCCCTCACCGACCCAAAGATCCTAAAATTATACACCGTCTCATTTACTATGCCCTTGACTATCTTCTGCATGCGATAGCTTAATCGTGTACGTCCACTTTTTAGCCCCACGAGCCGCCCCTGAAGAAGGGGAAATAAAGACGAGAGAAGTTTGATAGGAAAGAAGGTGCAAACCACACCAGAGCACCCGCCAACCACCCACGAGGCCGAGTTACTGTAAACGTATTTGGATGCAGTTGCGAGCGCCGTAAAACTCTTACAAAACAAACAAAAAACAAAAACAAAAACAAAAACAAAAACTTACCACTTTCCTCCACTAGCCTGGCTACCAGTGCGTCTTCTCTTCTCCGGATCCCAACCAGAGAGGTAGATCTAGACGGACTCTTCTCCAGGTTTTCCTCACCAACGGGGGCCTGCCAGCTGGAATATTCCCACACTCCATGGTGGCTCTGACCGCCTTTAAATCTAATATTTTGTGAAGTATGTACGAAAAAGTTTCGAATTAACAGAAAGCCTGTCAGGGATCTTGGGGGAATTCTATTGGTAGGAAAGAAAAGAAAATACACATCCCCAAGTGGAAAAGAAGCTTTAAAAATGTGCTTTAAAAATAATATGTGGTAAACTCCTCTCAATGAGAATAATTGATTGATCTCTCTGGCCATAGTAGAAGCCACTAATTATTTTAACCCTATCCGTACGCCCTAGAGTCATTTTGTACCCACAGAGTTGCATTCTTCACATTTTAGAATACTTCTAGTACAAAGATCTCTTTCTCAAAAATCATTTTGACAGACTGCTATGCAAAGCGTACGGATCGGATTAACGAGCAAATGTCCTCTTTGGAAAGGGGTGGCACAGAGTTCCCCATGTCGTACGGATACGATAGTGGGAATCGAACCCCAAGTCTTTTGTAAGCCCTAGCTAAGAGCTTAATCCTGTTTTACTATCGTATCTGCGACTCGTAAGTGACATGGGGATACCGGATACCGTCCGTTATTCGTTTGGCTTAGTAAGCATTTTACAGCACTTGCAACACAATAAGGCCATATAAGTGCCGAAGATTAGAGGTGTTACAAGAAAATTACAACAACAAAAAAGAAGATGGGGAGATACTGACGATAGATGTTCGATAGGAAAGAAGAAGCAAACCCCACCAGAGCACCCGCCAACCACCCACCGTCCGTTATTAAATGATAAATATCAGTGACAAGATTTGTGACCCCCCCC
>NW_004797434.1:972833-975848 GCF_000002075.1 Aplysia californica | reverse complement strand
CCCCCCCCCAATCAACATTATTGATAATATTATTAGAACATTCAAGAGGCGGGACCTATGAAAGGACAAAGCCAAGTACGAGATTCCTGAAAAGTTGTGAAGTGCCTTTCCCAAAGAAACATCGTCTGACCGAGCTGAGGCTGACGATAAATCTCACGATTACGGGTCCAGTAGCCTAACCATAAGGCTATCGACGCCACAAGTTATTAATCAACTTCGAGTACTTTCAGTTTTTTTAAAAACTTCCGAGTCCAAGTACATCAATGGCTTCATAATTGTTTTCAGCAACAGATTAGCACAATAAAATCGTTGAAAAGAAGTAGAAGTAGGATGGAGACCGCCCCAGAGTCTCCCTACCCCCATCCCCCGATGAAAATTCATCAGCTGAGACAATCTTGTGAGTGTGGTGTTAGCATTTTTCACCCGTTCATCTAACTCTTTGAGGACGAAGAGTACACAGTCATAATTGTCCTATCAGTAGCAGAACAACAGCCACATTTCGGCACATTTCCAAACATCATACTAATACTACACCAATCAGGAACATCTGTTTGCATATTTTACAGTTTGCATATTGTTGCATGCCTTTTGAAGTTTCGGGTAAAGAAAACAAAACCGGAAAAACGTGTTTGAATGACCTAAACTATGCACTGTTGAATGACCGGAATGCGCGTCATCGAACAGTTAAGGGTGCTAGAGGGGACAAGACCGAACGTTCCCAATGGCTATAGTGGTTTCAGTGTTTGAAGCTACTGCGGAGCGCATCAATAGTATCGTTCCCAAACAGTTTTGAAATCTGCAGTGCCAAAAAAATGAATTTGTACTTTATTTGGGGGGGGGGGATGGTTTGATTTTCAGTCGGTTGGATACATGTAGAAGCAAAACAACACTGTTATTTTCAATGCAGATATTAGTCTAACTCATGGACAGAGCAGAAAACAACATAAGATATTGCTCCAAGTGGCAGAATTTGAAAGGTCCCTAATCAAGACCACTTTGAATAGTTAATTGGGATTTTTTGGCCACATGAAAAAAACAATTTATTTTTTTTTGGTCTTGTTTTGTTTTAGCAAGAGTTTTGCAGCACTTGCTACACAATTAAGTCATATAATTTCCGAAGATTAGAGACATTACAATGGAGTAACAAACACAAAAAGAAGGAAGTAAGATCAGGACGGTAGATATTTGAAGGGGGAAAAAAAGGAGAAAACCAAACTAGAGCACCCACCAACCACCCAACTGTGTGACACGGTAGAAGGAAAGAAGGGCAGAGGAAGACAGAGAATAACATTAATATGCGAAGCATGCTGACAAAATGAGTTTCTTCCAGGATTCGATCCCTATGGAAATAGATACATCACGCTTATAGGCAAAGTTGTTACTATTTATAAGTATGAAATAATGAAAGGCATGTTATAGTTGAAGTATGTGGTATCAATAGAGAATCTACAAATGTGACGCTAGATCAAGTGTCGATTTTTTGCCAAAATCCACATTTATGGATTGCGAGAAGTAACTCGTTTAGTCACTCGCCTCACATATGGAGATGGCCTGAACAACTTTATGAAAAACAACATAATCAGAAAAACTGAGCTGGTAAAGGGGATTGAAAACAGAACGAAAAACTGACTGATCAAGAAGATTGACAACAGAAAGAAAAACTGAGCTGATCAAGAGGATTGGCAACAGAAAGAAAAGGGGTACCATGATCGTCATTGTCTGCTCCAGACCATTCACTCACCTGACAGTGACACCTGAAGAAACAAGACGGTTTCAAGACAGTAAAGTAAGTAATGCTACGATCAGTAGATCTGTCAAGTATTCAGTCAAAACGCCACCAAGGGCACGTTCAATTAACACCAGCAAACTGGAACCCTTAAAAAAATTATAAAGGTAGGTTGTTTTTACGCCACCACCGACACAATATAGGTCACTTAGGACGCAGACTCCGACCCTGTTTGTCAGAGCCAACATGGGTTGACGAGGGATACGCGCAAAATCCCAGTAGAAAGACCGAAATACTCGATAAAGGTTCTCCCTACGCTGGAATCGAAATTGGGTCTTTTGCGTACGACAGCGAGGAGCCTTCTGGCCCACAGACACCGGTAACTAAAACCCGTGGAGGACTTTTCAAGTCAGTTCTGAAATCTGGTTTCTTTGGAGGAAGGTTTGCTCAGTTGACATTGGCACGGTAGCCTAAGTGCTGGCCTTTTCGAAACTCCTCCCTTTTGGAGACTGCTGAAATCAAATGAGGTAGATCTAGATCTAGATGTAGTACTTGAGGAAAACAATCAGGAAAAGACTAATGCAGCTTTTGGGACACCTGAATAGACATAAAGGGGAACATAAAGGTTTTGAACATCTAGATGTAGCTCTCACTGGAAAAATTGAAGACACGCGAGACAAGGTAGGCCCAGAGCAAACTATTTAGAGAACCTAAACAGATGAGTAACGGGGAAAGATCAGGGTAATGAAGCTTTTTTAAAAGAGATCGAGCATCCGAGCAAAGGAATGAATGGAGAACCATGATCGCCAATGTCTGCCGCAGATCTGGACCTTGATGAGGATGATCCCATTGACACGGGTTTTAGAAGGACTTCCGTAACGAGCGACCACCCCATCAAACACAATACGCATGCGAACACAATAAAGAAGAGGCCTAGACCTAACCCTACCCCTACCCCTAACCCTAACCCTACCCCTACCCCTAACCCTACCCTTACCCCTACCCCTACCCCTACCTGGTGTGCACCGTGCCAACCCACACGCCTCTCAGGCTCGCAGACGAACCCAATAAAACCTGACTTACGACCCTCATCTTACGGCGCTCTAAACCCCAACGCGAGGTGACCTCTGCCCTTTTCACTCAATCAACTGTACCACCTGATCATCATAACGCCGCCCTCCTCCTCCTGCTGCGTACCTCCGTGGCCTCCGTGTCCTCGGCACAAAACTGACCACGGGTCAAGCTGAATAAAAACCGACGATCTGGTTGGTAGCTAGCTAACCCGCACC
>NW_004797434.1:971507-972733 GCF_000002075.1 Aplysia californica | reverse complement strand
ACAATACGCATGCGAACACAATAAAGAAGAGGCCTAGACCTAACCCTACCCCTACCCCTAACCCTAACCCTACCCCTACCCCTAACCCTACCCTTACCCCTACCCCTACCCCTACCCCTACCCCTAACCCTACCCCTACCCCTACCCCTAACCCTACCCTTACCCCTACCCCTACCCCGAGCCCTACCCTTACCCCTACCCCTACCCCAAGCCCTCAATTCTGTTCTGTCTCATAGTGGTCGCTCGTTACGGAAGTCCTCCACGGGTGGAAGGACTTCCGTAAAGAGCGACCACTATGAAATCTAGATCTAGATATAGAACGATCTAGATTATAATCAATGGCTATCAAAATCTTTTAAACTTCATAATATTGGTTATTCATAACGCGCGTTCTTTACCTTATGCCACGAGGGGCTTGTGTGACATCTCCGGTCCTGCTGTAGCCTAGCTTGCAAATTTCTACTCTCCACCAAGGAGATGTGTGCGTGTTCACAACGCGATGCATGGCAGTGCGCACTAGATCTAGATCTACTCCAGTTTATTGTTACCGTAAATTATTATAAATCTGTTATTGATAAAGTACATTAAAAAATGTCTTTTTTGTGATAGTGTTTTACGGCGCTTGCAGCTGCATAGGGTCATATTATGTGCGCGCGGGACACATTAAACATTTTCAGTTTAGTAAGAATTTATTTTGAATTTTTGACCGAGTGGCGGCTGAAGCCTTGATCAACTCTTGTCGATTTTGGACCACCAAGAGATCTTTAACGTGCACAACGAGAACACAGAACCTCCTAAATTTTTCGCCCTTTTCGAGAAGGCTAGGTATTAGATCTAACCTACCCTAAGATCAAGTGAGTGGAAGAGAGACAGCAGTGAGAAGGGGCCAAACAGTAGCAGTAGAATGGCTGCAGAAAGAGTCAGGAGCCCAGAAGATTGGGGGGGGGGGGTGACTAAAGGGGAAAGGGGTGGGGGCAGAAATTGGAGACGAAAGCAGACGACAGGACACGGTTAGAGAGCAGGAAAGGGGGTGAAAGGAGAAAAATTAGAGAAGAACATTTTCCGTCGCTGTCAGGTTTCGAACCCGGAACCTATTGAATGAGAGGCGAACACCGTAACCTCTAGACCATGAGAGCCTTCCGAAGAAACGGTCTAAGACAAGCACCCTTTATTATTGGCTGGTCGAAGAGGAAATTGGTGTGTGTGTGTGTGTGTGTGTGTGTGTG
>NW_004797434.1:935102-971407 GCF_000002075.1 Aplysia californica | reverse complement strand
TTCTAGCTTCAGTTTTAGTCAGAAGTAAGGGTTTTACGGCACTTGCAACACACATAGGTCATATTAGATTACGATTAGAGGTGTTACTAGAGAAAAATACAAAGAAGAGAAAGAGAACGGATCATAAGGAAGATAATCTAGATGTTCGATTGGATAAATGAAGAAAACCACGCCAGGGAACGCGCCAACTGCCCACGTGGATTATGTACTAGACCTGAAATATGTAGGTATGAGAGAAATAGTGTGTGTGTGTGTGTGTGTGTGTGTGTGTGTGTGCGCGCGCGCGCGCGCAAGCGTGTATGTGTGTGTGCGTGTATGTGTGTGTGTACGTTTGTGTGTGTTTGTTTTAGTAAGCGTTTAACGGCACTTGCAACACGATTAGGTCATATAAGTGACGAAGATTAAAGGTGTTGAAAGAAAATAACGAATATAAAAAAGGAGAGAGAAGGAAAGGTGTTTGATAGGAAATAAGGAGCAAACCACACCAGAGCACCCGTCAACCACCCACGAACTTTCCTGCGGAGCGCATCTGTCTATGTTAATCCAATATTGAATTTAATATGTGACGATATCAAAAAACAGACTACAGAAGTGATGATGTATGTTTTAGTATGAGTTTTACGATACTTGCGACACTAACAGGTTATATCAGTGCCAAAGATTGCAGGTGTTACAAACGGTTACATACAAATAGTAATAATAGAAGAGGAGAGATGATGACCATAGATATTTCAAAGGAAAGAAGCAAACCACACCAAAGCACTGGCCTACCATCCACGACAACAGAAGTGATGTTGCTGGAGAGGGGGAATACATGTACTACATAAATATGGAGGGGGGAGGGGGGAGGGGGGAGGAGTAGATGTATTCAACAAACACCATCCGTAACGAGTAGGTAATTTCATAACACACGTTGAAAATTCCAACACAGTTCTTTATTTCATTTTCTAAAAATTTCAGCCAGCATCAAAACAGAGGCAAAACAAAGTACAATATTAAAGTAAAGCAACAAATTCTTGTGATTTAACGCTTTGTCATGGAACGCAATGAATGTAACACAGATATATATGTCTTTTAATCATTGACCACACCCCTTCAGTTTTTATCTCCCCCCCCCCCCCCCCCTTAAATTTTATCCCAAAAAAACCATACGCCCATAACAATTAATACACCAAAAATAGTCTAATTTGTCCATTGTGCAGCGAGGAGCCCCAACATTTGGAGCACTGGCTGCAGAGATGCCCCCACTACGGAGGTCCGGCGGTGGCATCTCTTTAGGGAGGATTCGGGGAGGTTGGACTGCCTCACCCGCTAGCCAAGAGAGGCGGTAGCCCTGGCGAAAAGGCACGCTCTTTGGGGCTCCAAACAATCCGGAAGGATACGCTCCCACACACATTACAACAACAGTCTACACTTCAGTTTTCTCCCATGACTATCATCCTTGTCTCTTTGGGGAGGATTCAGGGAGGTTGGGCTGCCTCAACCACAACCCAAGAGAGGCGGTAGTCCTGGCGAAGAGCACGCTCTTTGTGGCTCCAAACAATCCGGAAGGAAACTCTCCCACACACATTACAACAACAGTCTTCAATTCAGTTTGTTTTCCCCATAACTATCATTCTAGCACACACAATCCGCACAAGAACGACCAGCATTCCATCTGAGGGCAAACGTACAAAAGCTAATGCCATCACTATCACCAATTGAATTTCTTGCTCCCCACTACGGAACCAGGCCATTTCTGGGGAGGAGCTGGGTCCAACAAATAAAACTACAAACCATACTGGTCCCAGTCCATGCCCAACTGCAGGCAAAAATCTCGCACTAATTTTGGTCGTTTCTGCTTTGGTACTGCCAGGTCACCGGGAAGAAAAAGCCAAATCCTCACAGACTTTTTTTTTCCTTCTTCATTTCCCGCCAATAAAATTTCATTGTCGACCAAAATGTTTCAAGTGAAAAAAAATCAAGGCCCTATCGTGTTTTGATAACCATCTACATATGAGTCTCAGAGTTCTGACATTGAAGCCCAGATCTTTCTTTGAGCACATTTGTTTACCCAAACAAACCCCTCTCGTCATACGAATTAGATCCAGAAAACTAATACTAATACAGTACTCAGTTACACAGGAAAGCTCAACGGTATAGCTTATACCTTAACTCTGTCAGTGGTCGTGGGCCTACCACAGCCCACACACACACACACCCTCCATCTCTCTCCCTCTTGTCTCTAAAGATTTCTTATTTTAGTAAGAGTTTTACGGCACTACAGCATACCAACGTCACATAAGGGCCGAAGATTCGAGGTGTTACAAGACAGTAACAAACACAGACAAAGAAGGAGGACAGATAAGAACGATAGATGTTTGAGAAGAGAGAAGGAGCAAACCACACCAGACCACCCACCACTCAGACTTCTACAGCTGGCTAAACCTGGGCACTACCAAAGGAGAGTAATAAAACTGAGAAGTGAAAGTAAAAGTGAAAAGTTTCGATTTTTTTAAAACAATGCTAAACAAGTACAAGTACTTTTTTTTCTCTAAATATGGGTCAGTAATCTACTTTGTCACCCCTAGTCTGCGTCATCACAAAAGATGGAACCGTTGGCTACTTACTATTTGTCAAAACACCGGGCTGAGAAAAAAAACGAAAAAAAAAACCCCAAACACATTCCAGGAAGGGCAAACAAATTTCAGAACCAACTCAAAGGCAAAACCTCAGTCTCAGCGTAATAATATTGGTTAGATTTGTCAACTAACATCCCAACATAAATCTACAAAGCAAAAAAAAAATTTTTTAATCGACATCACACCTACATTACCAAACGTAAAACTACATCATGCTCATGAAATTCAAAAACAACATTTGGAAAGGACCAAGAAGCCAATAAATATATTTTTTGAAGATGCCAGGCAGATTTCATAGAGCAAATCAATTTACAAGAGGTAGGGAAGGGGGTGGGGGTGGGGGGTGGGGGGTAGAGGGTGTTCCATCAAGATTAGCAAGATTTCTGGACCTGACCAATAACCAAACATGAGAATATTATAGCAGGAAATAATAAATGTGTTCAAGAAATAATTTTTAAAATGTTCAAATACATCATGAAAAGTAGCACTTCAACCAGGTGGGTAGGTATGTGGTAGGTCTTAAGCATGTACTGTACATCACAAATGTTGCTCTTTGAGTAAGCCAGCTGCTCGTGAGTCTAAAATGTGAGGCAACCTGGTGAAATGAGGCGCTCATCAAAATAATGAAATCGAAGGAAACAGCATTTTTCTTCCCGTTTGACAATTTTTTATCGAATGTTTATTTTTTGGCCTAATAACTTTTATGTCCATTAAAAAAACACATTGCTATGAGGCTTTTACTAAAAAAAATGTTGAACAAAGAAACATAAAATATGAATTTACAGTTTCCAGGGACTGGAAGTCACACCAAAATTTGGCGGCTATTTTCTCCCTAATTTTACCTCTGAAACCAGGAGACCCCCACCTCCTTCAAATGCAAATATCTCAATTTCTATTGAAGATAGATGGATAATTTTTTCATCCATAGCAAGACAATTTAAGAAGCTTTAATATGATACCAATAACTCAAGATGTCCAAAAAATGACAAGCACCTGATTCCACCATCATGACACAAATAAATAACAAATAGCCAGCTTCCAAGTATAAAATTTAATAGGTTCCATTATGTAATACATACAAGCGTATCATACTGCACTTGGAACGTTTTTACTTAGGTCTTAGAGCAAATGAGGGACCAAAAAAAAAAAAAGGCAGCTGACTGCGGACTTCTAATCATGAAATCTGAATTTCAATTACGGCGGTGGGCGAGACTTTTATTTGACTCTTATATATATGTATGACACATAACAGCTTCACACGAATCTTGTTTCTCGTACACGTATTTGATCCATGCCCCAACAACAAAATAGATATAAATGCAACACACAATACACAACAAAATACAGGAGCAGCTGCATGTGCCATACCAGTGGATAGATCACAATTTGTACATAGGCTCCCCATATCATTTATTTGTCTTAGTGACAATCTTGTTTTTTCCGTTAACATTATGAAGACGTCATTGCAGTGACTGCTGCATTTCCTATGCATGTATACTTTCCTTATTAACAGTGTTAAGAACAGAGTGGATAATCACAAGAAAATTTCATGTTAGAGGCCGCCCGTAATTCGAAAGCTACTTCAGCACTTCTCTTACCCGCTTTCACAAGTAGCAAAGTCATATAATTCTCTCTAGTACGATTGCTGTCATCTCAGACTGGGCACATTGCAAATTACACCACTATTAACTGTACCCGTACGCCTTGAGGTCATTTCGTACCCCCCGGATAGTATTCTTCACATTTTAGAATACTTGTAGTACGAAGATCTCTTTGAAACTTTCCGTAATTTCTCAAAAATTCATTTTCACAGACTGCTATGCAAAGCGTACAGATCGGATTAACGAGAAAATTTCCTCTTTGGAAAGTGGTGGCACAGAATTCCCCACGTCGTATGGATACGATAGTAAAACATGACGTACGGTTAGGATTAAAGAGATCTCCTTTATCCATCTTACTTGCTGGTCCCTTCTCTTTTTTATATATATTTCCCCTAAAAGTTAAAGACATTGTATACATTCCAAACAAGGCTCTGAGCTTAAATCCACATTGTTCGATACATCATACAACAACTGGTATAAATAAATAATTATCATTCATAGGCCTCAGTAAGGTATTTGAAGAGGTTTGAGCTATTTCGTCAGCTTAACAAACCTTCACTGCACGCACAAATATATATATATGACTTATATTTGTCTGGATCTAGACCAGCACTTGTCAAACCTTTTACAGCCCGTGCTCACTTTTGCCAACTTTACGACCCGGAAAGTCTTCGTAGCACCCACCTTTTTGTATTTACTTCCAAGCGGAACATAAAACAACACCTTTTATCATTCATTCGCATCATCTCCACCACCAACCAAAATTAGCAAACTGCCAACAACAAGGCAATATCATCCAGGTAGGCGAACACTGATCTAGACTTACTGTCAACACATATTTGCAATCTCTTTCCCACATCATAAGTTCATGTTAAGTCTGAATATGGCCAAGAGGCCATGGGAATGTATCCTCTTGCTGTAGGAGCGTGAAGAAGTCCTGTTCTCAAAAACAACAAACCAAGGCCCGTGAATACAAAAATTTGATTTATGCTAGCCAGGTCATCTCATCAGCTCGAGAATCAAAATGGATTAAGAACATGGCCCGATGAAAACCATATCATGAGAACGGCATGACAGTGTTTACACGTATATGGCAGAACTGAGTGGAAATGTGAATGAAAAGATTAAAATAGAAAAATCTGTTAATTTGAGATCAACAATACAGTGTCAGTAGCAGTCTGAAGAAAAACCACAAAATGTAAGTGTTCGAGAAACTCTGGGTACAATTTGAAAACAAAAAAAAATAGGTATAAGCAGAATGGAATAGTGATCGCAAAACAGTGGAATTAATACTTTCTGCTCCAAAAATAGAATATTAGTCAATCGCTAACTCAGACAAATTCAAGCAATGAAAAGAGCATTAGATTCTTATCACTTACTGACTTAGACACCAGGATTGTACACAACGTTTATATATATATAGGAAAATGAGGCACGCTGATATGCTTGTTTTAGTCAGATAAACAGCATTGCAAAGTCATGATAAACAATATCTACATATGTACATGATGTAATACAAATATATTTTTTTCCATTGGAGGCAAACAGTAAAGAGTATTGGCTGTCTGAACCATCATTGTGTAGTTCACACCCTGTTTAGGCACATGTCCACAAAACTTGTTTTTCAGAATGTCCCAAAATTACATGGAAATATTTTTTTAAAGGAAAAAAAACAACAACCCCCCCCCCCCCTCCAATATAAACAGTTCAGATGTGTCCCAAAAGTAAACTTGAAAAGGAAGATCCAATGCAAATACTTGTAGCTCAGAATGCTCAAAATGTTACTGTAAAACAAATAACCCAAGACTGTACTATTTGGTCATTTCTTCTATAAAAACACAATATCAACTAATATATTATATCAAAAAGAGTAATTTATCCAAATCTTCTACAAAAATCCTTTAGTCTAAAAGCAGCAGGAAGTGAAAGATGAAATACGAAGATGCACAAAAACTTTGTTCTCAATACAAAATCTTTGAGTACTCACACACGCATTAGTATTCAAAAACAATTCTTGGACAGTAGGGGAAGAAAGGTAACTTAAAGACTCATTTACACACAACTCTCCCCGCCCCCCCCCCCCCTTTATTTGCACATTCACAAACAAAACAAAAAAGAAAAGAAAAATTAATCCAACTGCAAAACTTCCTAACTTTCTTCTCCTCTGCCTCACCATTGAAGATATATATAGACAGAAACAATTCCTAAAAGGTCTGAGGACAAATATCTTCCTGTCCCAGAACACTCTCTCAACAATGCTGCAAAAGTAACATCAAAAACAGAGGGCAGGACTTTCCCCACACAAAATTGACCGTCTTCGTCTAACAGGGAAAACAATAATTCACAGGAAGTCTTCAAGAAAGTAGTAACATCAGGCAATTGTTCTTAGTTTAGTTTTAGTAAGTGTTTTACAGAACTCGCAACAGCATAAGGTCATATGAGCGCCAGAAGATTAGAGGTGTTACAAGAGAGTAACAAACACAAAATTGAAGTAGGGGAGATAGATACGATAGATTTTTTATAGGAAAGAAGGAGCAAACCACACCAGAGCACCCGCCAACCACCCACTGGCAATTGTTTGAAAGTATAATGGCAGGTGTTCAGCTCCTGGCCATGGTATCCATACTGGTGCAGAAGTGGCCAACATCTGATTCCAATATAAGCAATCATAAAGATTATTTTTCACCTGATATCAAAGCATTTCAATTTTTTTCTGCATACGCTATCTGCACCCACAATTTTTTTTTCCATACAGCCACCATTTGACTACACCCATTATCAAATTCCATCAATATTCACATCACAAATGGCACTTTGATATGAAAAAGAAGAGGCAAATACCTATTTTCCACCCTCAATTTTGATTGCATTGTTCCATCGAGTTTATAAATATTATTCAAAAACATAATAGACACATCCCATGGAAATTAGAAGCTTCATTTTATGTTCATGTTACAAAAGGAGTTTCATGCAGTTATAGACCAGTTCCTTCTTATTGTCCCTGTCACGAGTAAAATGCTCAACTTCGTTTGATACTGATCTACAAGGTAAATGTAAAAAATTTCAGATACCGGCTCTCACTTTTCTCACAATACCAATATGTTCAAGCTCTACAAAAGAATATAAGATATCTCTCGTATATAGGGGTACTCATAATTCAACATGTTGAAAGTCCCTTGCTATCACAATGGGACATGAAAAGATTCAAACACTTGTCAGTGTCAGCTGTCAAACTTTTAAAGCGTTAAAAGATACACAGAACTGCTTATTTCATTGGTAAATTTAAAAACATAACGTAGAGACAAGTACACGGTGGGAACTGTTGGTCTGATGCTAAAGCTTGTGATCTCCAATTAAAGGCTTAACAGGTAGAATGCCCAACACAAGGTCAAAAGGTTGCGTGGTTTCAACCAAGAAAGATTTTTAATCTGACCCAAAGGGAAGGACACTATACGCTCTTGCTTCTTCCCAATTCCTCCTGACACGCAATAGGTACCAGAATAAGCTGAAAGTATGACAGATGTATTATTGCGGTTTTATTGCCTCTTTCAACGCTGTAAGACTGTAAGGGTATAAAATAGGTGGGGGGGTCCTCAAAATTTAACAATCAGTCATCTCCATTAGCACACAGCCAGGACAGTTAAAAAAGGCATGAAAACTCTCAAAACAACTAGTTTAAGAATGCCCAACAGGGAGGACAAAATCGTAATCATCGCATCCTAGTCCAACTGAGCTAACAGCTCTCCCAGCCCTGATCTCACTTCCTTCAAGCTTTATGCAAAGAACATACCTTTTAAAAAATTTAAGCTGTTGAGCCTCATGGACCTAAGAGAGACTATAATCAACATTAAAATAAGAAGGGACTTGATAAATTTAATTGGAAGAAAAAAGTACTTGCATTGTTTATCGCACTGAGACAGCATGAACTCTTGAGCGAATATCTTGAAATAAATGCCACTGCAGTCTGTTTTTAGATTTACGCATCATGACTTGGCTACCTACTGAAAACAAGGAGCTTGTCAAATGAATTAATTCACTTCGGCAACATAACAAGTCGGCAAAGGATTTTAGATTTAAAACAAAATGACAACATTTTCTACTTAGAAAAAGAACATGTAAAACACCAAACCAATGCTTTTCCTTCTTTACGGAAAATAATAATTTTAAAAGAATATAAATCTGAACAACACAGCAACACATATGAAAGGTACTCGTTCCTCAGATCTCGTAGACAAAAATCAAAAAATCATGCCATACTAAAGCCACTCCCATGTTCATCAGACAATTCAAGCCAAAGCGACAGCACCGGTAAATGTTCCGTGAAAGATCTAATCATAACCAATCACAAACCCTGCACCACTTCCTCATTTTTGGACTGCAAAAATAAACGGCTTTACTTTCAGAATTTAGAGAACACCGCAAGATTCTCTACTCAGTCCAGCACTCCCCTCCACCACTTGAAATTTTGTTGAAATTTGCAATTGTTACTCTCTTCCCCTTACTCAACATTAAATAAATTTTTCTGGCAAACAAAAATATTAATGCCTTGTACATATCTGATAAAAGCCCAGAGATAAAAATAAATATTTTGTATTTGCCATATACTACATTATCTTTTTGTTTACTCTCCATTAGAAAAACACTTTCTTGTCATTTTGGATGAAATGTCCATTTATCAAAGAAGTGCTTTTCACATTACAAAAAGTGCTTGGAAACCTGCCCAAACACTATGCACAAGATAATGATTTAAATAAAAGGTAGATATTCTTAAAAAAGAGAATCACAAATTCATGTTAAAATGCTACAAAACAAGAACAAGTCCTTTCTATTTGGTCTCCCAAAAAGTACAACTTTGGTGCAAAGGAAATCCGCTGTGAAAGTCGCAGAGTGCAGAAGTAAAATAAATGAACAGAGAACATTACTCTCTAGTTCGGAAACATTTTTTGCTAGAAAGTCTGCTTAGCTATCAATATTAAAAATATCTAAAAAAACATTAAAGGAATGAAAATATGCAATAACAACAGAATTGCGCTGAAGTGCAACAAATATAGACAGTGGAGGAAAAAAAAAAAGATCTTATGAAATGTAATTCCAACTAAAGTTTACAAGGGGCAATAATTTTTTCAGTTGTATGCCACCAATAGATTGTTGATCTTTAACAAGTTTTTGTTATTTCCTGAAGAAACTATGAGACTTTCTTTCCTGAAAAGTACAAGTTTTTTAAAGTACTTTGGCAGTCTTCTAGCTCTAACATGTTCTGTTTACACAGCCTAAACACCCTACATTCTTCATGCTATGAGCAGTCCTTGACAACTGACTACATTAAGTCAAATGAAAGTATAAACATTATTTCCCATACACTCACACTTCGCACCTGGTAAAATAAAAATCCCTGCCAAAAGAAAAACTAAGTAACATGCACTTGTTTTTTATTTTTACTTGTTCTACTTCTATCAGAAAATTATTCTTCCCTGAGACATTTTTATTTTTATTGTGGCACATCCAGCTGCCTTGCAAAAGTTAGAACACAAGAGAATGCCGCAGACTACATTTGTCGAGGTAAAACTAAAACACAACATTAACATTACAAGTATGTGCTGTACAATCAATGAGTACGCAATAGTAGACCAAAAATAATGCTTCAATAATTTACGTACTTCATCAATAAAACGTCTTCTGAAATCGTTACTGCAGAAAATTACTGTTGCACACCACAGTAGTATGCTCAATTTTCTATGAACAAAAGCAAAAATATACAGTACATGTAGTAAGAAGCAGGTGTTCACAAGATTTCTTTCAAGGAATATTTAACTATTACAAATATTAAAAAGGTGAAATGCAAAAAAAGACAATTATTCACTTTTTCAAAACCTTAAACAACTGAAGTCTCCATGAAAAAAAATCCTTTATTTTTCATGCATACCATTACAAATTTATTGAATAAGAAGCATGACACTAGAATTTTTAAAAATTGTTCATTTGCAACTTAACTTTCGCTTCACACAAATGAAAAAATAACCCTGTTGGCATGTTTCAGTCTTACGTACGTATCAAGAAAAATACTTTCCTTGCACTTCTTTCTTGATTTAAATATTTTAACAGTGTGGAAATGTTTTTAATTTACATATTGTTCAAAGTTTTATATATATATATATATGTTATTTTTGTTTTCATGTTATGACAATGATAAAAGAAGCACATAAATCAAAAGAACTGAATTTGATCACAGACTGCATTGGTGACTACAATATATACAACCAAAATGACGCCAGAATCTCTACAGATCAAGCTATTTGCATTGCTGAGAACCATTCGTTAATATCATAATTTAAATCGACATGACAGTGTGCATGCTGTACATTTTTTGCTGAAGACAGGTGAACTGTGAGGTCGTTACTACTGTCAAACCTGGGATTCAAAAACAGTGAAGAAACGAAGCCCCTTCTCATATTTTTCTACGTTGTCAAGCGCAGAGACAAAATTGGACAATTTAATGTAAGCATCTCAGCATCTTTGTGAGGGGAATCAACAACTCCTGATACACAACAGAGTATACAATGACACTTATATTGGTCAAGACTTCTTGGACCTTTGATGAGTAAGGAATGTATTAACGTGTACTCTAGAAAGCCATAAGAACGCAAAAACAATAAATCCAGAAAGTCAGAAAAAGGAAACAATTTTTTCTTCCTTTCTATAAATTTCTGAATAATTCTGATCTCGATAGCAGACAGTCTGTAGCACCCAATGGTTCTCAAACCACAAACGAAACCTCACCACATCAATTACCTTTCAATGTTTATCTCAAAAGCCATCAACATTTTACACGATGCATCTCACATACGATCAACATCCTTTAAGAAATGTAAACATCATCCTCCTCCTATTTTTCCTCGTGCCACCATAGCCACCGAAACATTTTTTTTTAAAGAAAGGAAAAACAGCACTTTCACAGATACATAGGAACAGAATATGAACAACAGAAATCATTGTCTTTTGTGTGACCAGTAAACTTTGTGACCATTATCAAACAATTTTGAGACTGCTTTTTCAAAGCCAGAGAAAGTCAGGTAATATTGACATGCAGAAAAGATGAAGTTACAAATGCTTTGTGTCTTAAATATATTTTCACATTGTTTTGTATGTACTTCTTCATATTCATGGAAAGACATCATTACAATTTATTTAGAATTCCTTGTCAACGATAACGATTCTTGAGAAATGTATATACATACATCCTCACATTTCATAATATGCAGAGTAAATTCATAAAGTTATAACTTTGTTAAAAAAGAGAATTCATGAAAATAATAAAAAGCCAAAATTTTGTCAAACCTAGGAATCAACACTTCCATTTCTTCATTGAAAAAATATATCATTTTTGAACAGCAACCTTTTTTGACAAGTGCCCAAATTTTTAATAGCGACCCATTTCGTTTTTTTATTTTACACTTTCAATACTCAGTAAGTCACCCCTACGCATGCTCCTTTCACATAAACTTTTTCCAGTAAAGTATAAAGTAAATTAAAAACAAGCTTCAGTATATCAAGTCTGTGTACAGACTGTCAAGACACTCTGGCTTCAAGACGTATATATAAATAAATATATATGTGAAGTGTGCTGACAAAATGAGTTACTTCTCGGATTCAAGCCTTATGGAAGTAGAAACATCATGCTTATAAGCGAAGTTTTACAATTTATAAGTAGGAAATAATAAGAGGCATGTTCTACATGAAAGTAGAGCATCAATAGAAGAACTACTAATTTGACCTCGGTGTTGATTTTGTGCCAATATCTCCTTCTGTGGACTGCGAGAAGTAACTCATTTTGTCAGCACGCCACACACACACACACATATATATATATATATACTATATACACACTCAGATTAGCACAAACAAATTAGAGGCCCTTGAAGGAGAGCAACACAGCTTGCTCCTGCTCCTTTCCCTCTTCCACCTTCATCAGGACACCGGTTAAAGAGGGGGAAAAAAAATGTTCCAAGGATGGATAAAACAAATTCAGAGCCAAATCAAACTTAAATTCCTTTCTTCCAGTTGCTGGACAAGTTCCCTAAGAGAAGATACAAAGTCATAGAATGCGTGCTAAATGACATTTTTCTTTGCAGTGCTTAAAAGCAAAAAAGTGCTGGAAATAAAACATTACACCGCATCTGAAAAGTTGATAGAATAATAATAGATTGCATCTAAATATTGCATATTATCATAAATGTCATTCCATGAGAGCCTAGGTCCTATTTTTTTTTTTTTTTTGGAGTAAATCAAAGAAAAAGAAATTATCCTAGTAACGACCTTTAAATAAATAAAAGACACTTTGATTAACAGCTCAAAAGCCAGTGATAGACTTCCAAGCCTCATATTCCAAGAGCCAGCAATCGGTAAAAATATCAATTAAAGGAAAAAGATAATAGTGAGAAAAAAAACATTTCCAGAACCAACTTTTCCTAAATGTCCTGCATTTGCTTTTCTCGGAAAGAAAGAAAAAAAAAAAAAAGCCAACGATATACTGCATGGCACACACACACACACAAAAAAGTAAACGAAGGACTATGATAGCAGACACGTCCAACATAATGGCTAGATGGTTGAACACTGTTGTGATGTAGACAGCATTGGTCTGTCTACTGGCACTATCTCTTTCCCCAGGGCATAAAATTAGAAGGGGCTCCAACAATGATAGTACATAACAAGATGGTTCACTCAGCCAAAAAAGTGTCCGCAGGAAGTATGCTCTTTGCTTCAGATGGCGCTGCTGTCTGTTTTGAAGCTCTCTTTCGTTTTTCCAGAAGAAGAATAGGAATAGCACCTCCTTGCGTGCGCAGATCGACTGCTGTTCATCAGCAGTTCGGGTACGTTCAGTGCGTAGTTTTAGGGGTTTTCTTATTTTAATGACCTCTCGCCTTTCATTCTAAAGTCAAATTAAACGAAGAAAACCATCACCCTTTCCTCCGGAAAAGGTTTTTTGTCAGCGTAACCATTTAAAAAAAGGGTTCTTCCGAAATTTATCTCAAAACATGCTAGTTTCACTTTGATTTTTAAAAACTCAAGTAGGGTAACTCTGTTCGCAAAGAGTGCGCTTTTGTGAAGAGGGCGCCACCAAATTTTGAGGACACTTTTTTAATTGGCTCAAAGAGAGAAGTGGCCCATCTTGTTATGTACTATCATTGGCTCCAACAAACGCAAAAAAGGCAAAAACAGCCAGATATAGTTCACTCAGCTGTCCATAGCGATCCCTTACACCAAAAAACAATATGTCAACGAGACATGCCCTGAGGCCTCCTGAAATTGCACAAAAACAATAGAGTGATCAAAGACTCCAAAGGGCATAGGAAGCATCCCTTTGTCGACATATGTCAAATCCTGGAACAGCCAAAGAGTGACCGAGCAATCTCTCTTTCCATTCACAATCTCCATGAAAACTCTATAACAACTTTCCGTGACAAAGTCTGTTAACACTGAGTAATCTCTCTTTCCATTCACAATCTCCATGAAAACTCTATTATAACAACTTTCCGTGGCAGTCTATTTACATCATCTCACGGACTTCCAAAGTTTGGTCGCACCAGTTCCTGTGCTATTTCTCACTTGTCGGAGAATGACACCGACACCCGTCACCCTGGCCGGCATGCCGTCATTTGTCGCTGTCATAGGACGGGCAGCAGGTCGGACACAGGGATGAGTCCTCTTTCTGGGGTTCTTCCACACCTCGGGCAAACAGTTTGATCAGCTGGCAGTGCACCCTGACGGCATTAAGAAGAAACAAGAATAAAAGAATATGATTGTGATAAACATAAACATAAGCTCAGAACAACATACTTAGGGAACCTAAACAAATGGGTAACAGGGACAGATCATGGAAACATAGCTTTTTTGAGAGCATCCGAGCAAAGGAATGAATGGAAAAACCATGATCGCCGATGTCGGTCGCAGATCTGGAACTGGATGATGGTGATGATGATGATGATCGTGATAACAGAACTATGTTGCATAAGGAAGATCCAGGTTTAGTTTAGTTTTAGTAAGAGTGTAACGGCACTTACAGTACAATAAGGTCATATAAGTGCCAAAGATTAGAGGTGTTACAAGAGAGTAACATACACAAAAAAGAAGGAGGAAAGATAAGGACGATAGACGTTTGATAAGAAAGAAGGAGCAAACCACACCAGAGCACCATCCATCAATCCAATTTTTCTTGAACAAGTGTCTAAGGAAGTTACTGCGGATCGGCTGGACTGACAGGGTCACAACGAGGAAGTATTAAGAAGAACGCGACAGAGCCCAGTCAGAGATGAAGTGGGAAGAAGGAGGCGGCAAGCAGTTGCATAACAAGGAAAGTGTTAGATTGGAACCCGCAGGGTAAAAGATCAAGGGGAAGACCATGTGGAACTTGGAGAGGAGTCACAGAAATAGATGTACAGAAAGGTAGGAAGACATGGAATAACATCAAGCAGCAAGCCCAGGATAGGGAAAGGTGGAAAGTGTTTGTTGGTGGCCTATATCCTGATCCCGGGTGAGAAAGGCAATCATCAGGATAGCAGAATTATTGCTGTGATCAAGCAAAGACACTACACAACACATCAGAAAAAACAAACAACAAATGAACCACAATAAAAAGATAGTGAAAATATACATCCTTCAGATGTGAACATCCGGCTTTCTTGCCCTAAATTTTTAGAAATTACAATAGGACCATAAAGAAAAAAAACAATACACAATTTATAAATAAAATTTCTGTCTATGAAAAAAAGATAAACATATGTGCAACATTTTATGATCATAAATAAAACAGCATCTGTCTGAAATAAATTTTGTCATAGATATTAGCAACAAAACATCTACACACATGATGATCCAGTTTTTTAACCGCATATAAATAAACTTCCATATTACTATTAATATTAGTATTTTTATTATTATTATTATTATTATTATTACAACGAGGCAGGCGACTCACTGTACGTAAAGACAAGGGTGCTCCACCACTTCCCCGTCACAGTTCCACACGCTGTTGCTGCTGGCGGAGCGCAGTCTCCGGTGGCCCGACTTGTGTCGCCCGCAGCCCTCCCTGGCCTCCCCCTCGCCCTCATCCTCGTCCTCCGGCTCCACCACGGGCTGGAAGCTGAACTCCTTCACGCGGTACACTTGGATGAACTCAAAGTCAAACTGAGAACAGAACAGAACGGAACGGAAGAGTTAGCTGAGAATCTCAGAAGGGGAATTTTTGTTTTAGTTTTTAGTACGATTTTTATGGCACTTGCGACAGAATAAGGTCATATAAGTGTTGAAGATTAGAGGTGTGACAAGAGAGTAACAAACACAAAAAAGAAGGAGAGGAGATAAAGACAATAGATGTTTTTTGGGCTTTTTATATAGTAGAGGGTTTTACGGCGCTCGCAACTGCATAAGGTCATATGAGCGGCATGGGGAGGGTGTCAACAGAGAAGTCTTTACGGGGAATCAGACTTAGACTGCTCACCTCTCTAGCTTCAACAGCACATGGTCTGCTTCGACTATCAAGGCACCCCGGAAATAGCAGGTCACAAGAGAGTGACAAACATACAAAAGAAGTAGAGGAAAATTACAATAGTAAGGATTAGGAAAGAAAAAGCAGCAGTTCCCTGTTGCAGGTCAGGCACAGTTATGAGCGTGACATGAGTCAGCCCATTTACAATTCTACTATGCTTGAACGAGAAATGTCCCCCCTTTGGGAATGGCCTAAACACACTACAGTCAGTGGCACTGCCGCGGGGGGTCGATAGATGTTTGATAGGAAAGAAGAAGCAAACCACCCCAGAGCACGTGCCAACCACCCACGGAACGGAACAGAACAGAAAAGTTGGCTGAGTATCTCAAAAGGGAACTTTTATGTAACAAGAAAAAAAAAGTAAAGAAAGTTTTGTTTAGTAAGCGCATATATAACAGCCGAAGGCTAGAGGTGTTACAAGAGAGTAACAAACACCACCCATAACAGCCGAAGGTTAGAGGTGTTACAAGAGAGTAACAAACACCACCCGGTACACTTGGATGATCTCAAAGTCAAACTGAGAACGGAATGGAACAGAACAGAAGAGTTAAGTATTTCAATAAAGGAACTTAACTCTTTTTATCCGGGCTACGAGTATACTCGTAACGAGGACCAGTCCGGGCTACGAGTATTCTCGGAACAGCGATCCGGTCACGTCAAAGAAGCTAGTTCGGCTTGTAAATACCAAAATACTCAAATACGGCGATGCTAGCTCTGTCTGAATATTTTAATTTTCCAATGAACTGTGGTTTCTTTGTTTTTGATGGTTGTAGAGGCTTGAAAGATGTCTCGAAAATGCACATTCACGACCGACGAAGTACTTTTTGAAGTGGCGCTGGGTTGTGAGGGGGAATGATACTAATTTGATGAAAGTGACTCTGAAATAGGTGCCGTAAATTCCGATGTGGATAATAAGAAACAGAACTTAGAATCATCTAATAGCGATCCAGATCATGGTGAAGGGGTCAGTACTGGAATTCGTGCTCGATGGGTAGGGCTAGATCTAGATCTATAAAATCCAATGGGACGTCGTGGGCGCGGCAATCAGGGTCAAGTTCGAGGGAGGAATACACTTGAAAATCTACATTGTGCTATCAGTGTATTTCCTAACCACATACGTTTACAAAAACTACATTCAATTTCTAACATAACTGCCAAATTTCCTTAAAACCTTAGAGTAAATGTAAGAAATACAACACTTTGAACTATACGCACTGACTTCCCACTCATACGGCGCGGCGGCCCCAGGACGGGTACAGAGTCCGCGGGGGTACGGCTAGGATAAAAAGAGTTAAGACAATGTGTTGTGTAACAAGAAAAAAAAAGTAAAGAAAGTTAAGTTCTAGTAAGCATTTTACAGCACTTGCAACACATTAAGTCATATAGGTGCTGAAGGTTACAGGTGTTACAAGACAGTAACACTCAGTGCACTCGGACGAGCTCAAAAGTCAAACTAAGAACAGAACAAAGGAGAACAGAACAGAAGAGTTGGCCGAGCATCTCAAATGGGAATTTAGAACAATGTGATGTAACAACAACAAAAAAACGTTTTAAAAGTTTAGATTTGTTAAGTGTTTTACGGCCCTTGCAATACATTAGGTCATATAAGTGCAGAAGATTAGAGGTGTTACAAAGTGTTGTCTTATACAGGTGGCCATTAGAGCAGGTTGAATTGTATACAACAACAACAACACCATAAACAACACTAACAACAACACCACCACCACAAACACCAAGAACAACATCACTACCACCACAACCATAAACACCAACAACAACAACACTGCCACAACCAGCACCATAAACAACAACAACAACAACAACAACAGCAGCAACAACAACAGCAACAACAAGTTCTCACCTGGTCAGCCTTGAGGTCCGGGATGCGTGTGAGGTGGCGCAGGTACTGGAGGCGGGAGCAGTCCTGTATAAGAATGAGGTCGGTGCACCCATCGCCCAGGTGGGAGGACGGGGACATTCCCGAGGGGGACAGTTCGCAACGGCAGCTGATGGTCACCAGGTTGATGGCGCTGAACCGGCCCCGCACTCGGTGCCAGCCATCCTTCACTGCACATCAGAAGACAGTTCAAGTAAGTTTTGGTTTTAGCAGAGGTTTTTCGGCGCTCGCAACTGTATAAGGTCATATGAGCGCCAAGGGGTGGATATCAACAGAGAAGACCATACTGGGAATCAGGCTTACCCTGCTCACCTCTCTAGCTTTAACAGCACAAAGTCTGCTTCGACTATCAAGGTGCCCCGGAAATAGCAGGTCACAAGAGAGTGACAAACATACAAAAGAAGTAGAGGAAAAAATGGCAATAGTAAGGATTAGGAAAGAAAAATCAGCAGTTCCCTGTGGTAGATCAGGCACAGTTATGAGCGTGACATGAATCAGCCTATTTACAATTCTACTGTACTTGAACGAGAAATGTCCCCCCCTTGGGAATGGCCTAAAGACACTACAGTCAGTGGCATTGCCCCGGGGGGAGGTAGAGGTTTTTCGGCGCTCGCAACTGCATACGGTCATATGAGCGCCAAAGGGTGGATATCAACAGAGAAGTCCATACAGGGAATCAGGCTTACTCTGCTCACCTCTCTAGCTTTAACAGCATTAAGTCTGCTTCGACTATCAAGGTACCCCAGGAAAAGCAGGTCACAAGAGTGTGACAAACATACAAAAAAAGTAGAGGAAAAATGGCGATAGTAAGGATTAGGAAAGAAAAGGCAGCAGCTCCCTGTTGCAGTTCCACGTGAATCAGCCCATTTATAATTCTACTGTGCATAAGAACATGTTAATGTCCCCTTTTGGGAATGGCCTAAAGACACTTCAGTCAGTAGCAATGCCCCGGGGGTTGTGGTATAGGTTTAACGCCCCTATCAACACTGTAAGGTTATTTAAGAGGCGGTACATCAAAAGACAGTTAGTTTTAGCAAAAGTTTTAATGTACTTGCAACAAAATAAGGTCATATAAGTGCCTAAGAAAAGACGTGTTACAAGAGAGTAACATACACAAAAAAGGAGGAGAGATAAGGAAGATAGATTTTTGGTAGGAAAGAAGGAGCAAACGACACCAGAGTACCCGCCAACCACCCACTGGGAAAGGTTTAACACCCCTATCAACACTGTAAGGTTATTTAAGAAGCGGTACATCAAAAGACAGTTAGTTTTAGTAAAAGTTTTAATGTACTTGCAACAAAATAAAGTTATAAAAGTGCCGAAGATTAGAGGTCTTACAAGAGAGAAACAAAAAAAAAAACAGAAGAAGAGATATGGACAACAGATGTTTGATAGGAAAGAAAGAGCAAACCACACCAGAGCATCCACCAACCACCCACCATCAAAAGACAGTTTTTCATTTCTTAGGCTCCTTTTTATTTATTGTACTCATATCAGTTAATTATGACAGTCTAGAAATTGCATTTACATAGCAGTGCGACAGCATTCCATAACATAAACAAGAAAATAGAGAAAGATCCAGAGAAACAATTTACTCAATAATCTTAGTGTTGTATAGTGAAATTTCATTATTACAAGGTGTAAAGAACTTACGCAAATAAGAGGCTCTTTTACTGGATGCAGCAGAATCCCCTGTGGCAGAAAAAGCCAAAGATAAAAAACAAAAATATGACAATGTGTGAAAAGTGAAGTAAAGTATGACAAAACTACTCAACAATATCAACTGAGTGTGTTTTTTTGTTTTTTTAGCACCAATTTTTTTTGTCAGAACTCCCATAGATTTTCAAACCCTAGTGAATCAGGAAGCAATTCTTAAGCTTTTTTTACTACTCTAAATATTAAGTTTGTTGAAGCTAAACATCCAACAAAGTCAAAGCAGTTCATTTAGAAGGTGTAGCACATGTCATTCATATCAGGAGGTGAGATATCAGTAAACATTCTGGGATTAATTTGAGAAACATTCGAAACCCAATCAGATTCACAAATCCATAAACCCACTGTGAGACAGTATTTTTCCCTCCCTCCCACTGTTTATCCGTCTTTGTCTTTCCCACACCAACTGTTTCCACTAACTCTCAATGTTATACATGAAATACAGTTGAAATTGAAATATCTGTAATGAGATTTGAACCCGTAGTTATCTTGAAACAACTGAAGACAATGAAATGTGGCATCAGTGGCCTAGTGGTCAGGCTCTCGGACTCGCAACCATGAGGTCATGGGTTCGAATCCTGTCAGGGGCCCGACGTTGTGTCCTTGGGAAAGGCACTTTACAAGAATTTTCCTCACTTCACCCAGGTACCTAGCTATAGACAGCGAAAGATCTTATAAGTTTTGTTAGTGTTTGAGCGCTTAATCAGCTGCTGGCACGGTATGCATCCCAGGAAGCTGAGAATATTTCCAAGTGTTCTATGATCTGCTGGGGTAATGATAGAGTGTAAAAAGCATAGAGCTTGCTGTTGAGTGGAGGAATGCGCAATACAAATGCCATTTATTATTAAATGTAATGTTTACAATCTTTATATGATACATAAAAAAAGAGATAAGTCCAATGCAGTGGACATAGTCTATCAAGCATCCCCGTCAGCTGGCCTTGCTTGACAGGCAGGGTCAGAGAGGACAAACCTCTAAATGTGTTACAACACAGTGGCATCAGGTGCTTGTCAATTTTTGGGCATGTGGAGTTATTGGTAGCATCTTAAAGCTTGTTGGTTTGTTTATTTTTTGATGAAAAAAATGCCCATATATCTTGAATATAAATCGAGATATTTACGATTGAAGGGGGTAGGGGTCACTTGTTTTCAGAAGTAAAATTAGCGAAAAAATGGCCACCAAAGTTTGGTAACTTCCAAGCTTGAGAGTCCTTGGAAACTGAAAATGTACAATTTTTTTAACCTTTAATCAACGATTTACGTAAAATCCACACAGAAAAGTGTTTTTAAATAGACATAAAAGGGGTTGAGCTTAAAAAAAAGAAATTTCGAAATAAAAATTGCCCAGCCGCCATAAAAATGCCGATTTCTTTGATTTTGATTCGCGCCTGATTTCACCACGATGCCTCACAAATGATCCATGTCAATGCAGATGTAAAAAAATAATGTTGTCTGAGCTGAGAGAAGTACATTGACCAAACAGCCACCGTCTAATGCAAAGAAAAGACATGACACCCAGACAGAAACAATAGGGGGGGGAAGAAAAGTAGGACCTACCAGTGGCATCCTCCAACCACATGCATCCACTAAATAACTACAAGCAGGGTACGAGAATTTGGAAGAAAGATGGCATCCCATCAGCAAGAAGAAATAACAGTATGAGCCCAACACAACCAGAACATTAAACAAAGACAAGCAAAGATTTATCATTTTAGTCATCCACGAGCTCAGTGATGTTTTTTTCAACTCACCGGTAGCACCAACATCACCATCAGCCTGAGGATCCCGCGCAGGTGACAATGCAGCAGTTTTTTCTGAAGCTCTCCTGCACTTTTCACACCTAAAATTCGACAATTTTTTTTTTTAAAAACAAGATTGTAATAACCATGAAAAAAAAAATCTTTAAAAAAAAAGACAGGACCATCAACTTGTCCTTTGTTCAATGGAAAAAAACCCAATACACTTGAAATTTCAAAAACAAGCTTCAAAACTGTAAAACAATTCTCATTCCCTTACCAACAATATGTCCTAACAGCACGCCCTGGAAATATGATGTTGTTAAAAAAAATTACCTATGATATAAAAAATTACACAGGTTATTATTTAAAAACCCTTCACACCCACTTTTCTGCATCAATAAATTCAAGCTACTCAAAGCAGACCTTCAATAATATCAGAAACGTTTCTTAGAGGTCTCTTCATTTTCATTAGTCTTCGCAAATCCAGTTTTGAAAGTACATAATTTTTCTTCAACATCGTTAAGTCCATACAGGAAAACAGAGAATCTGTACTTTCTGACACAAAAATGGACTTCCGTGCTCAGACCCTCAAAAACATAATGAATACATTTTTACATAATGGTAGGCAGCTATGAATTAAATAAATGGTAAGAGTTTAACCCTCTATCAACACTATTAGGTAAGCTATGAACTGAGCTTACCCGGAGTAACAAATAGAGTGGTCACGAGGATGACTGTCGTCTTCTGATGCCAGCAGAAACGAGACTTCTCCCTCGTAGGCTTTGTTTGCTAGGAATGTCTTGAACCCTAGAAACAAGAAGAGAAAAAGAAAAATACAGCACTGATTTAAAATTTAATAGGTTAACAGGTTAAAGGAACAAAAATTCTATGATTTACTCATGGGTATTGTGTCAACCACAAAATTTAAAGAACAAAAATGTGAGAGTGGCTGGAAAATAAATGTATCCCCATTGTGTTATAGACCACCCTACCAATCTCTTATAAAGCAACCACTCCAGAAAGATTTCAGTCAGCCAAACATGTTACATAAGAAAAATACACACAGCCAATAAAGCACAGGTCAGTAAACTGATAACAGTTACACAAATCGTACAAATGTACAATTCAAACCTACATCAAATTATTATCTAAAAAACAACGCAACTTCTAATCGTCATTGTTGAATCCTAACTATAGGTAAAAGTATAGAACTACTCATCCTCGTCAATAATTTCAAAAACTAAAACAACAAATTTGGACCTCTTTCCCCAAATCAGGGTCACAACTGTTAAACCGTCTGTGTCGACTTACCACACCAAGTGTATCTTCTCGGCCCCATCCAGCGAAGAGTTTCACTGTCCTTCAGGAGGTCGCCATAGTAACCGTAGCCTGACATGGTGGTGGTGTACTTGACAAACTCCTCCTTTTTGTACAGAGCTGTCACATCCATGCCTATACTGTCGCCTGAAGGAAACCACCGTGAAACATTTCAAGTCCCAAGTCTGAGATATCATTTTCATTTGGTTGTTGTTGTTGAAGTAAGCCTTTTATAGCACTTGCAACATAATTAGGTCGTATAAGTGCTGAGTGCTGAAGATTAGAGGTGTTACAACAAACACAAAGGAAAAAAAGGGAGGAGAGATAAGGACAATAGATGTTAGATAAGAAAGAAGGATGAAACCACACCAGAGCACCAGCCTACCACCCACAGTTTAAGTAATCAAGGCAAAGAGAAGAAAATGGAGCAGAGCTACATCTGACTACAGCCCCAATCAACCACAACATTTATTTATGAGCTAATGATTTTTAAAAATTTGTTAATGTGCATAGAATAACATGTTGGAAAAATATATCCCTTCTCTCTTTACTTCTCTTACGCAAAACGTCACATTTCCCTTTCAACACAAAATGAGTTAAATAGGAGGTGCTGAGCCCTTCATTCTTTTTTAGTATCTTTGAATGAGTGTGTGAGAATGAGTGACAACATACATCCGTGGGACAGGGAAAGTGGAGAGGGAGGGAAGGATGGGGGGGGGGGGGGGCGGGGGGAGGAGAGAGATGGAGGGAGGGAGGGAGAGAGAGAGGGAGAGAGGGAGAGAGAGAGGGAAGAGAGAAGGGGTAGAGAGAGAGGAGGAGGATGAGAAGGGGAGGAAGAGATTTTATTCTTATTTATTCTATTAATCATGTAACATGTCAAAAAAAACTTTGAGTAGCAAAACAGCTGCAAACAATTCAAACAGTTGCGAGAGCCGTAAAACCTCTACTAAAACAGGAAAACAATTAAACGATAAAAGCGCATCGTCGAAAAAATAGTATGGGTTTAACGCCCCTATCAACACTACTAGGTTATTTAAGAGGCGGGACCTCCGAGTTTAACATTCGTCTCCGAAAAGACCGAGCCAAGTGGGAAATTCATGAAAAGTGTCTTTCCCAAGGACACAATGTGGGACAGAGCTGAGGCTCGAACCCCGAATCATCAATCTCATGATTACCAGTCCTGCAGCCTAACAACTAGGCTACCAACACCACATGTGCATAGTCATGACAGATTCACAATATTTCATAAGCAAAAAAAAAAAAAGAGCATACAAACCTAAGATGACTTGTAGAGCTGATGTGACAGGATCATTGATGCCCACAAGGGAATACACTATTGCATCTGTGGAACCTGTTACGGTAGCAGGTGTAACAAAAGTTCTTTAAGTTATAATTTACAATATAATACAAAAAATATATATGTATTTAACATTCATATATACCCTTCTAGCAAAAAAACAATCTCAAAACCTTATTAAATTAGACTGAGTAAAGAGAAGCTCATCGATATGATAAGATATTTAGTGGAAGAAAAAAAATCAAGACAGACAGACAGAAACTATAGACAAGACGTTAAAAAAAAGAAACAAGGGTCCCCACTGTCTCTACATATAGTCAAAAGATGACACCGTAAATCCTTTTAAAAAAAAGACTTTACAACACAAAAAACTGCGACAAAAAACACAGTTTATGCGAAAGACCCATGGCCTTCGAAATGCTTCTTTGAAAAATGTATTTCTACCTACCTGCTGGAATGATGCCGATGCGGAGGGAAGGACTGACTGGCTTGTGCCGGAATGTTTGACTCACTCCAGCCTCTGCGTTCACACGGTCCAGAAGGCCATTCAGGAGTTCAGAGAAGGTCCCATCTCCACCAACACAAATGAGACTGAAGAAGAAGAAAAAAAAAAGTGAGCAGGAAAAAAACGGTTGAGAAAGGAGAGAGGGGGAATGAAAGAGGGTGACAGCATTTTTTTTTTCCCCTTTATAATGAAAGCTTTAACCATTTAAGTGCAATGAGGATGATACCGTCTTCATAATAATGTACGGTGCGAATGATTACGTCCACTGCTTACGTATTTCAGTTGGAAGATGCAGAAAAATCCTGGTCAAGCTAAATAATGCAAATGGCTGCCATCAGCCTGAAGAAAATATTTCTATGCTACGTTCAGCCTGTTTTGGGCTCATAATGCAAAAATGAGAGATTCATTTGCTTCAGATTTTATTTCAGAACTCTCCGTGGTTTATGCCCTGCGAGACACAAATTGCTCAAAGATACAACATTTGGCTCAGAGGTTTGAATGGAGAAAACACGGCAGAGCAATACACTACACTACACACCACACCTGTTCATGACCATAATAGGTAAAAGAACCTTTGGGAAATTGCACCTCCTGCTTGAATGTAATGGCTTTATTTTATCTCCCCCCCCCCCCCCGCCAACTTCCCTTAAAAAATAGAAGTTTCTACTTTTATTTTAGAAAAAAGAGGCACACTGACATGATGATGGTCATGTAGCGCAGGGACAGACCGACAAAAACAACATAGGGAAGGAAAAGAAATAGGATGTACCTGTGACACCCTAAAACCACCCCCACAAATTGAAGTGATAGGAACGTTAACTCTTTAAACCCTGAGTTTTTTCCATCGTTTCCCTGAGTTTTTGCTACAGTCACTTAAACCTGGTGCACTATGTCTCATTATAACCCCAAAAGCTTGCCTCCAACTTCTAAATGGCAGAAACAAAGGCTTATAAGTCATTACTAAAAATCTTGGTTCGGGAATAGTTCTGAAACACAAACAAATACTAGCATTAAATAAAAAGCAATAGTTGTCACTAGTACCCAGCATCCGATGGGGAACAGGGTTATAACCGCCGGACGCTCACAGCGTCCGATGGGGTTTAAAGAGTTAAGTTATAAGCAAAACGAAGACTTGCTTGAAAAACTTTGCTGCCGTGAAAATAGGACTCTGCCTATGCCTAGTCATTCACACCAGGTGACTAATTTTAATCCTCATAATACACCTTGTTATAATTTTTTTTTATCGATTTGCGTCATTACAAAATCAAGTAAGCTCATACAGGACAACAAATGTCCCAAAAAAGCAACCAGATTTCGTTAAAAAATTCTAATTTCATAATATTAAGTGCCTTCTAATTTCTTTAAGGACATCACTAAATCACAAGGTAAAATTTCACTTTCCATGAGATTTACACTCCTCAAGTGAATATGAGTTCAGGAAAAGCAAAAACGAAGTATACAACTGGAAGTAAAAACATAATAAATTTGTGGTATAATGTTTGTTTTAGTAGAGGTTTTACAGCACTCGCAACTGCATAAGGTCATATGAGCCTCAGAAGATTAGAGGTGTTACAAGGGAGTAACAAACATAAAAAAGGAGGGGAGATAAGGACAATAGATGTTTGATAGGAAAGAAGATGCAAACCACACCAGAGCACCCGCAAACCACCCACTTGTGGTATAAGGAGGTATATAAACACAACATTGTTGCAAACAAAGCACCCCTGTCAAACCTTCTTAGCATCTTTTTTTTTAACCATAGAAGACTAAGGCAAAGGATGCATAAAAGAAGCAACTAATTTATTACAAATTGCAAAGTCACTGTCAGAAACAGGGTCAAGTTGTTGTTTTTTTTTCAATGTCAAAAATAAACAATACAAATAGTTATGAAAACAACCCACACTACCCAGATTCACGAACGACTCCTTTGGGATTCAAATCAGAGTAACCTAATTTTTTTTTGAAAAGATGTCAACAGAGATAACAGTTCAACTCAGAGGAAGGTGTTATCTTACATAATCTAACTATAAAAAGCAGCACAGTCATCATCATCCCTTGCCGACAGAGTTATCTTAGGTCAATAGGTATGGGGTCAACTATTACAATGCCCTGTGTGTGTTGTGCAATACAAGCAACAAACTGCATTTCATTTCAAGTACGCAACAACGGGACACCTAATTGAGAATTCCTTTTTCCTTCATCAGGTTAGTCAGCACACATCCCCTTGATGACATAATAAACCTATCAGCAATAACCCTTTGAACCCTTAACCAGTGGCGCGTAAAACTGCCCGTATGCCTAGCCACCGGTACGGTGGGTCAGCGAGACCGTATCCCCAAACCGGCCCGTCTCGGACAAAATGTGCGCAGGGAACCATGTTTACTACTCGGGACGTTACTGATTATTTTGAAGACCTTTCTGAATTAGATTCTGGTAATGACAAGGACAACCCTTGGGATAAGGAATGTGATTCTGACGATCATATGAATGTTGGTAATATTTAAGGACTACAGTGCAAAGTATCCACCTACCCATCAACTGTTTGTAGATCATATTCTTCTATCACATCTCTTGCATGATACTGACGCTTTGTTACTGAAAAGGCAACGTACATGAGAATTAATCACACATCTCCACTAATGAAATAACAATAAAATTAAAGTTTTACATCTAATTTAGAAGTGCTTCATCTGAATTTAGATTCACTTACAATTTTATGTGGAAAAAATGTATGAATAAAAATGCATCACTTACCAGTTACCATTATAATCTCAAGAACTACATTACAAAAATTTGGAACAGAAACGCACAAGTTTAACTCATTCACACATCAACATCTCAGTCCCATTCGCGACCATTGTACAAGAGTTTTTATTCTGTCTTAAATATAGGAGTGATGGGGGGGGGGGGTTGGAGGGCAGGGTTCTTATGTGATGAAATAGTTGTAAGAGAGGTTGAAGAAAACAAAAATACCCACATCTCAAAACCTTCCCCAATTAAAAATCTTTCTGAGATTTCTCTACTTTAGGACTATGCGCTTCATTTTGCTTGACCATACATCTAAATTAGTTCAAAACCAGAAGATCACAAAGAAAAACAACTCTGCGTGAACACTGTGAAGGAAGAAATGCCAGACACAATACATACCTATTACTTCTGAGTAAATACCAGCCAATTCAAATAATGGTCGAACTTTTTCGTCAAAAATTTTGGGTGCTTTCTTTTTGCCACCAAATGGATTGATGAAAACTAAGAGCCTCTTTGGACGGTTCCATTCTGAAAAGCAGAATTCAAACAAATATAAAAGTTTTCTACAAACAAAATGAAAGAAATAAGACTCAGAAGGTGATCAACGTTTGTAAAGTAGGGAAAACAAAAATGACAAACAAAGAAGAGAGAAAAGAGCTTGCCAGCGAATCCATCAAACAGCAGCCAAACAGGCTTTTTTTACCTATGATTAGAGAATGAAAGCCCCAAGTAGAAGGGTTACATCATAATAATCTATATAATATAATATTCTGGTGCAGCAATTTATGTGTCACGTTTCAGAAGAAACCATAATCTCCCGACCTCATAAAAAATTAAGCAATGATAGCATTCAATATTCCCAAGACCATAACGGAGCCAGATTTTCATGATTTTGTGCTTAAGGTCACACATTACTTCTTCGTACCAAAATCTACACAGCCGTAAGCTGACAAAACGTCCCTTTTTCTTCAGAGCATTTTCGAGAAAAAGAGGGTTTTTTAGTCAGTGTAATCATTTAAAAATAGTCATTCCAAAATGTTTATTTTAACTTATTCAAAAACTAGTAACAGTTTCCATTTGAATTTTTCACACAAGTAGGGTAATTAATCAAGCTTCCGATTTAGCAAATAAATTCGGCACAAACATGAAATATGGCATTTTGTCAGCTTACGGCAGTACAGTTAAATTTTCAAATTCATAATTTGAGCCGCTTGGTGAATTGGGTTCCAATACAGTCGCCCCCTTTCTAACATTTCGCAAATGTGACACAAATGTGCCTACCTGGATTCTTCAGCAGCTCCTGGATCTTATCAATCCATATCTGGCATGTTCCATAGTCCCGGCAAACAAACGCTGAGCTTTTGTGACGCCATCTGTGCCGTGACACTCTCTGAATACGTGATTTAAAGGAATATGACGAAACAAAACTAGCAAACATTTGGCAACAATAAAAAGAAAACAAAGTCAGCACAATAAAAACTTCTTTATTAAAGTAATCGTTATATAAAGAAAAGTCTAAAAAAACAAGCATATATACCTTAATACATATATATAATCATGCCTGATCCTACCACATTTCTTCACTTCAGCACTTCAATATATATATATACAAAAATTCAAGGTAAAGGTCTATGACTGTATCTAAGTTTCAACAAATTTACTCAATGTTAAGCAATGACTTTAACTGATTTAATAACAAAACAAAAAAAAAAGACAAAGAAACACTGAAAGACCAGAAACCTTTAACATGTATTACGTCACATGAACATGTATTACATCACATGAACTTCTGTCTTCTATCAAAGAACAAAGAGTGCAAAGGCAATGATTGAGTAGAAGTACAACAACTACTCAAGACTATTATTTGTTTAAAACCCAATCAAACGTTAAAAAAAGAAAAATATTAGTTAAACTAAACACAGCAATGATCATTTCAATCATTTACAAGGAAAAAAACTAATTTTTGGCACTTTAAACTTTAAAGGGACAAAAATCGTATGACTGCTATTAAAATCAACCTTGCTCTAACAGAGGTGGTGCAGACTATTATTTTCCAGATTTTCGTCAGCCCTTCTGTTTATGCACCACACACATAATGATGAGGCAAAAAAATCCATTATTTGTGCGACACAGCTGAAAGTAAGACTTCATGACAGTGATTGAAAAGGCTCCACTATAAATACCTTTTGACAATAGCTTTTGATAATAAGTTTTAGTTTAGTTTTAGTAGAGGTTTTACGGTGCTTGCAACTGCATTATAAGGTCACATGAGCGCCAGAAGATAAGAGGTGTTACAAGAGAGAAACAAATATAAGAAACAATAAGGGGAGATAAGGACGATAGATGTTTGATAGGAAAGAAGAAGCAAACCACACCAGAGCACCCGCCAACCACCCACTTTCATAATAAAGGATGAACTTTTGCTGAAAAAGTAATTAAAAAATAGAAACTCCATCCATCCTTCATTTGTCTGCTAAGTTAACATGCAGCTAATAATATCAAATTTTAAAGAATTACTCACCTTGATCATAAAGAGGGAGAATGTATTCGTGCCTCCCAACCTGTCCTCCTGAAGCAAGCATGGCTTCTGTTGAGACTTGAATCGAAATCTTTTTTCCTTTGCCCGCAATCTGTGCTCCGCTCTTACTGCGATCACTTCTCTCAAGTCTATCACATGATGCGGTGCTCCTTCAAAATATCAGAAACATTTTACATTAAAACAAGTACCATCAAAATGCAGAAATCATCCTTTCATATGTGAAATTTTATGTTTCAAACCATAGGTAAAATAATACTGATAAACACAGAAGTAATATTAAATTCTCTCAAATTGAAAACCAAATGGAAAGCAAAGGAATTTTTCAACATCTTGTCAAATCAAACACTCAGGCTGGCTTTGGCACTACAACTAATATTTTTCTTAGAAGGGTAAAATTGAAATGGGCCACTACAGGCTGAGCACAAAGAGTGTAATGTTAATGTTAAAGTTAGACAGCTGAACATGTGACATATAGTGATAATGAATGTCAAGGTATGAGGGTTTTTTTCCCTAGATACACTAGGAGGAGGGCGGGCATTGGTTGGGATAGGCTACCTGAACAGCAAATAATTTAAGCAGAATCAGGGGCAGGGGTGTTGCAATGATTAGGCCTAAAGAGACCTAGAGTAGTGTATTCATAAAATTGAAAAAAAAAAAAATCATAACGACAAGGAATGATCTGCCAAATTCGTAACGATGGGCAGCCCTGTGCCTTCTGTTTGACGACAGTGTGTTTTTAGTTTTAGTAGAGGTTTTACAGCACTCGCAACTGCATAATAAGGCATGATAAAAGGTCATATATGAGCGCTAAGGGGTGGATGTCAACAGAGAAGTCTTTACAGGGAACCAGGCTTACTCTGTTCCCCTCTCTAGCTTCAACAGCACAAAGTCTGCTTCGACCACCAAAGCACCCTGGAAATAGCAAGTCACAAGAGAGTGACAAACATACAAAAGAAGTAGAGGACAAAATGACGATAGTAATGATTAGGAAAGAAAAAGCAGCAGTTTCGTGTTGCAGTTCATGCACAGTTATAATGAGCATGACATTGTTTAATCAGCCCATTTACAATACGGGGCATAGAACAAGTAACTCTTGTCCTGCGTCTGTGCTGAGACGCAAATCTTATCAGCAACCGATTATGTACGACATTCCGGGCAGGCCGCCGGGGTCACTCAGCGTGTACTGTTGGTGTACAGCACATGCGCTGGGAAACGTGTGTTTTCACCATGAACACCGTGGGAGTGTGTTAATCGATGACAAAAATAACGCTCTATCTTTTTATAGCTTTCTATTTATAAAGTGTTACGAACACATGAATAACCCCCTTTCATAAACTGGAAAGAACGAAGTTACGCCCATTCGAATAACCTTTTTAGACGCTCTTGTTGTTGCGATGAATGACCTGGGGTTCAGAAGAGGATAATACAGGTCAATTTCCGAATGTTTTGCACTCAAATAATTCTTTTTACCAGCACAATGGTATTCAGAATTATCAAACAAGCTTATTTTTTATCAGGTAGTATCATTTCATACAAAATCAAGCTCAATTCAAAGATTTTGTATAGAAAATGGAAGTCTTGTTTCCTGACTATCCATTCGAGCTCCTCATGTCTAAGTAGATCAATTTGTTCTTTAATTTCATTGGACGAAAATCTAAAGCTATCAACTTGGCGTGTTTTGAATGATCTGTATGCCTCAGTTACGAACCAACGCAGGCGGTTCTAGAAGAAGGACACAAATGCACACAAACTCAAGCAAACTGACGCACACACACCTGAGCTGCGTGGGTGAAGGCGGATCAGATGCGGGACCCGAATTGAAAGGGAGATGATGCTAGGCGCGCGTGCGCTGAGCCAAGGGCCACACTGACGCGAGACCAGAACAAAGGCGTGGTGCCGAAATCGGCTTTATATAAATATCAGGCGACATAAATCCGGCCCCCGCAGGACGAGGGTTAATGAACTTAATGTCCCCCCTCTTTGGGAATGGAATGGCCTAAGAAACTTCAGTCAGTGGGGGGGGGGGGGGGGAGGGGGTCATGACAGTGTGTGACGGGTTCATGAGATTGAATGAAATGAGCTGTGTAGTCAGACAGACTATGTAGTCAGTCAGGGAAGCCCCACTGAACCCCCCAAACAACTTCCCTCTTCTTACAACCGGAATGAAGAATTTTGGACCGGTATATGAGCAATTGCCAAAACGTGAGACTCTCTTGAGATTCAGTGGTGCAAAACAATTTTTCTTACTAATTTGACTCTCTTTTCTGTCAGTCACAGATTGACATTTAGTGCTCATATTCCTAGAGTATCAGAGCAAGGAGATGTAGGGTTTTGGAGATATGGGTCTATTGGTTTGGCAACTACTGTATTTTTTGTATGTAACAGTGATGACAAAAACAGATAAGCAGCAAGGCAAATTATAGACTTTAAATTCCATTTGTTTAGTAAACAAACACTTTGTACACTATGAACTCCATTCATAATGGCAATATGAATGGCAAGCTTTGTAACAATGACGCAGTGCACAGAACATGTCATCATTGTTATGTACAAGAAAGGATACACATTGGACATTATCATTGACAACACATCACAATAGTGAAAGGCTGTACAAATACAGTTATCAAAGCCTCAGTACCAGAAAAACACATGTGTAAAACAATTTTTTAACTAATTTGAGGCAAAAGCACAAAATCAATGGAGCTGACTTGTACATAACAGTGATGACAAACATGACTTGTACGTAACAATGATGACACAATGTACAGGAAAAGACAAAAGTCTTGCCTCCAGAGATAAAAGCGCACTTTAAGAATTTAAAAAAAACCAGGAGAGGTTTCTTTTGCTTTGAAACAGATACCAGGTCATATCAAAGACAGTGGACGATCACAATTATGTTGCTAATTATGACAAACAGTACTTGTACATAACAGTGATGACAAAACATACTGGGAAAAGGTAAAATCATGCCTACAAAGAACAAATTTGCACCAAGAGATACACAGACAATAAAGGCGTATTTTGCTTCTAAATGAATCTTGCATGTATGAAATATATGTTGAAAACTTATTGATATTAGCAATTATGAAAAATATTACTTGTACATAACAATTATGACACAATGTATTGGGAAAAGGTATATCATACCAACAAAGAACAAATGTGTATTTTTGAGTTAGATAAACAAGGACATGTTTGTTTATTTGTTTGAGTAAAGAGAGCACACATTACTTAAAAAATGTTTGCTCTTAGGACAATGTAATTTCTTGTACGTTAGTCAGTCTTGTACGGCTGCATGACGACACCCCAAACGTCATCACTGAGCACAAAAGCTGAATCTATAACCACAGAAATGATCCATCTCTCGAAGTTTGTTCACACATCACACTCTTGTTCCAGGAATCCAGTGTAAACACCGCAATTTCACTAAAATATTCAACAGAGTAGCCTAAAAACACGCAAAACAGCCCAGTACGTCACATTCATCATTCAACTCAAAATTCTTGTGCGTCACCGGACGCTGAAGGCAATGACTACTTTCGTTTTTCTGTTTCCCCCATTGCTTCCACTGTTCTGGGGACGCGGGTAAGGGGAAGTCACTCAAGAAAACAATTATATTCGTGCACTTTTGATGACCCGTTCAAAACAAAAGTGGGCAAAATTCGGACTTCCGGCACGTCGCAAGTTGACGACAATAACGGCGAATGTTAAACAGCCGACCGAAATCGTAGATCTAGGAATCTAGGAACCCGATGTTCCTTTCGCACATCGCGGCTTTTGAAGTATTGAATAAACGACGATAGGCAAAGAAATTTAACCAGCTACGGTGATTCTACTGAAAAATAATGGTGTTTTCTGAAACACCTAGTCCGTGACGACATGACAGACGCACAAGTAATCCGAATTGTTTGTCTATTTGCAAACAAATGAACCGATTTCTTGAGCAAGTTAACCTTTCTCAATGACAAATAACATAGGATCAAAGCACACGTAAAAAAAACACACCCAAAAATACTAAATTTTGGACATTCTTGGAAGTTTGCATTGGTGTGCTCAAAATGACACTCCAGGAATCACTAAAAAACGAACATTTTTGGCACAAAATTTACAAACTCAAGATTGTAAAGCTGACAAAGGGTCTGAAACTGCTAATGCAGGTTCTACATCCTATAATTGATGTGTGTATAAGTTTTGGAGGAATAAATACTAGATCTAATGCATCACATTTTATGCACACTAATGTGAGATGTGTGTGTTTTTCCCCACGTTTTGGCAGTTTGGCAATGGCTCATATAGAATCTATCTGTTCATTAGTATTAGTAGTTTGTCGGGGGGGGGAGACCCCCCTGAACCCCCCCCCACCCCTCCAACATTTGATTTTTTCAGGGGGGACACCCCCCTTGACCCCCCCCCTCCCCCCTTCCAAGTTGTGTGTGAATGAAGAATGTCGGACTCGACCATCCAATGCTAGCCTTCCTCCTCTCGCGAATTGAATTGAAGCGCGTGCGGCAGAGCGGTGTTGTTATGGAAGTAATCTGGTTCACGCAAGGAACAATAATACAAGTGGTCTGGTATTGTTCAATCTTCCTCGAGCATGAAGCTGAAACTGAAGACATTTTTAACATTCTTAATTTTGGGGGAGAAGTCAAGACAAAGACAATGACCTGTCAATGGGAAGAGAAAGAAAGTGACAACAAACTGGAACTTCGAAAGGAAACTAACAAATGTAAGCCTACCAGAACTCGGGCGAGCGTCTAAAGATTCGTCATGAGATCTTGGTCTTGCACTGTTTTCAATCAGAAGCTGAGTGGATGTCAAATAAACATGTGCGGGTTTATTTTCATATTCCAAAACAGCGTACAGTAACACTTTTGCTTCTGGAGCAGTAGCCATCATTAAATTTGGGCCACGACCCGGAAGTCGTTGTCATGGAGTCAGGTAGACAAAAATTATCTTTTATTTCCCAACTTATTATTGTCCATTATTTGTGCCTGTAACTTCTCATGCTGGGCTCTGTGACATTGACATTCTGAAGAAGAGTAAGTAAGAGCGTGTTGAGGAATAGTTTTACTGTAAAAAGATGTGACTTTTGATGAGAAATTCACTGCTCTTCAATAGGCGTTCCCAAGTCTCTCTGGACTAGATCTAGATCTAGAAACACACTAAAAAGGACTCGTCTCGTGTAATAATAATTTATTATTCCCCTGCGTTGAACGCTCTAAAGTAAGATACTTTGTAGAGCATCTGCTTCATTGTAGATCTAATCAGAGGCAGTCTTACTGGCTTTTTAATCTTTGCTTTACTTCCTGTTGGACACAAAGATGTTCTTTCGAAGGCAGGGTACTTGATCGAAAGGTAAAGGCAAAGAGTAGATTATAACAAGAAGGAAAAGAAGGCAAAGACAATGCAAATAGTAGTACTAGGGCCTACCAAAGTATTACTATAATTATAGATTATCGTTCAGGTTTGTAAGAGTGTTGAATACCTTCCACTACTGTGTAGATTTCACAGTAGTGTAATCACAACTTTTTAACGTTACCATATCCCCAGGAAACTACCAGTGTCTTTATGCATCAAACGTACTATCTCCCTCGCTGTATTTGCTGCTGGGGTGGGAATAATTTGTAAGGTGAAAGATAAAGAAAAATTTGACAGAACCATTAAGAAAGCCAGCAAGATCTCTGGATATGATTTTATAAGAATAGATGAAATGTATAACACCACACGTATAAAAAAGATAAAAAGCATTATAAACGACCCACCACGTACACCCGTTTTCCACACAAATTGTAAGATCACGCAGCGGCAGATATGTATACCTCCAAAAACAAAGAAAGAAAGATATAAAAGAAGTTTTTTACCATCTAGCATAAGGCTTTTGTCAGAATGAGCATAGATGTGTGTTACTCTTAGAGTATGTATCTGTATATAACTCCAAAGGTCTAGTATTTAAATTCCTGCATGTGGTTGAATGATGCATTTGATGTAAATGTACATTTTGTCAGCTTTACTTCTCCTTTCATATCGAAAAATTGGTGAGAGTAATATTGATGATTAAATTATTTTTTTTATGAATACCTGCATGTGTTTTACGGTTCTGTACAGCCAAGGAAAATTTCCCTCTGGGATAATAAAGTACTATCTTATCTTATCTTATCTTATCTTATCTTATCTTATCTTATCAAACGTGGTAAGTCACACCCTAATTACACCTTCTTTGATGCCAAACGTATAATAATGACATGTCTCACATTTTGAGCATCATGAGATCAAGATCTGAAGGGATAAGAGAAAAGTGTGCCGTACTTGGGCAGTCTTCCTCTCTGTCTACCGCCCAGGCAACCTGCAGCATGCGCGGTCGTCTTTCAAGAAGCAAAAGGAAGGCCATTAGACATAGACCACCATTATAATCACCATCACAGACTATACACCAACAGAAAGAACATCTTCATGATCAAAATTATGAACACTGCAACTTAATCATTTCCCGAGTACATTGGACAAACTGACCAACCACGGAACAGCGAATAGAGAAATAAAGTCTGGAAAAGGCCCAGGCAAAGCGGGAATTGGTTATGGGGTTCATTTGCTTTAGACTATCTGATTATAGGGCCAAAGCAAAGGTCTAATGAACAGCTCGTTTCAGCATCTAGGAGGGCATTATATTATAGCCCAACTAAATTTCGCTCTCAGAGACCACACCTCGCCCATAGGAACTGTTCCAAAGAAATACGACACTGAGAAATTTAATTTTTAGTTTGGGCAAGACTTCGACCTCCCCCCC
>NW_004797434.1:932570-934165 GCF_000002075.1 Aplysia californica | reverse complement strand
CCCCCACTATTCCCTCAAATCCCTAGATACCAAAATAATAAGGCAACAACCTAATGACCTACTCAAAATACGAGCATGTGCAGTAACTGTTGACCCGGCTCCACTCACACTAGACAGTAACGTGCATAATGTATTGCCTAATATCATTTATCACTGTGCGGCACGCCCTTCCAGCGAATGAGTAACCCGATTATAGCCAAGTGAGTGGATAGAATCGATACGAAGAGGAGGCATATACTAAAGATGGTATCTGCCCCCCCCCCCCTTTTTTTCCCCAAAAAGAAAAAAAAATTAGCAAAACGTGATTGTCTCTCAGCAGACTCTATAAATGAAACACATAAAGACGCCGCAAATACTTTTACTACTTTAGTTTTCGTAAAGATAACCTTCGTTTTCGTTGTAAATTCATAAATAACAGTAGTAACAGTATATTATTATTAGTATTATTCGTTCATTATTGCGAGCCTATTGTGTTGGGCAACGCGTCCTTTTCTCTACTAAAGTTACATGTTTAAAGTTCTATCAAAAGTAATATTCATTTCGTTAGTCGAATCTTGTGACGACTTGATAACCGATGATACTGGTCTTCCATTTCTTCAAGCATTCAACTGTTTTTCTCCACCATTATTTTGCTTCTCATTTCATCCCTGACTTCGGTATTAATTCACTGCAATGGATGAACAACGTTCTTTAGAAGAAAATACTGCCTTCTCTTCTTTCGTGGAGGGCAAAATAAAGTGGTGGTTTGATCTCATTGATGTGGATAACGATGGTTATATCTCGAAGGACGACTTTCTTATCATCGCCATCCGATTTGTGAAGGTGAGTAAAAGATTTTCACCTGATAATGTTACTCATTTTACGTTTAATGGATACGATTGTTTTCGTAGAATTATTCATATTTGACCGAAAGCTTTGAAATCTATATTATATCATACCCCACAAGAACCCGTATATCCTTACCAGACTGGAGGCAGTTTTTAGTAAAAGCGTGTGCTAATTGGCTTATTAAATATTAGTCATTCCTAGGGCCATTTATATTAAGTGTTGCAAACTGGCTTAGAAAGAGCAGTCAGTGTATTCAGAGAGGTGAGCTGGTTAACACGTTTTACAAGGTACGTGTATAATAAGGTATCACTGTCACTTGTTTGTCTTGGAGGACTCATAAATCTATCCAAATGTATGTATGTGTGTGGGAGGGGGTGGAGTGAGAGCGAGTGTGCGTATGTATGTGTGTGAGTATGTTTGTGTGTGTGTGTGTATATATATATATATATGTGTGTGTGTGTGTGTGTGTGTGTGTGTGTGTGTGTATGTGTGTGTGTCTGTGAAAGAGAGAGAGAGAGAGGGGGGGGAGAGGAAGAGAGAGAGAGCGGGTAAGGGAGTGAGAGAGAGAGAGAGAGAGAGGGTGAGAGAGAGAGTGAGAGGAGAGAGCACAATAAGAGAGAGGAGACGAAAGGGGAAAGTAGAAAAGAGAGAGGGACAGACAGAGAGACAGACAGACAGACAGACAGACAGACAGACAGACAGACAGACAGACAGATAGACAGAAAGACGGACAGATAGAGGTGAAGAGAGAGAGCCAGAGAGAGAGA
>NW_004797434.1:930656-931778 GCF_000002075.1 Aplysia californica | reverse complement strand
AGAGAGAGAGAGAGAGAGAGAGAGAGAGAGAGAGAAAGAGAGAGAGTTCAGAATATAGACCAGGAGATAAATAGGCTTACGGCTTACAGTATACATGTACTTGATAAAATAAATAATGTACATGTGAGGCAAAGAGTCATAAAAAGGGTGGTTGGCGGATGCTCTGGTGTGGTTTGCTCCTTCTTTCTCATCAAACACCTATCACCCTGATCTCTCTCCTTCTTTTTTATGTTTGTTCTTTTCTTGTAACACTTCTAATCTTCGGCACTTGTATGACCTTATTGTGTTGCAAGTGCCGTATAACTCTTTCTAAAACAGAAAAGACTCGAATCATAAAAGTGTGCCGGTTGTCAAAATCAGAAAACAGGTACATGTACTTGAAATTAATATACAAGTCATAGGAGGAGAGGGGAAAGAGGGAGAAAAAGGGTTCTTTATTTAGAAACAGAGCTTCGAAAATTCGCTGGCAAACCTATACATGTATTAATTTTACTGCATAAACCTTTTTGTCTGATGCTGTATTTTTATTTATTTTTTAGAAATAAGTGTTTTTACGAGCTCGCAACTGCATACCGCTATATGAGCGCGCAGGACACATTTTCAGTATGGTAGAAAACTGACTTTAGCCCGGGTAGCGGCCGAAGCCTCTGTTGTCGATTTCGAGACGAAAGCAGACGACAGAATCGTCAGAGAGCAGGAAAGAAGGTGAAAGGAAATTTTCGAGAAGAAAATTTTCCGTCTCTCTCTGGATTCGAACCCGTGACCTATTGAATGAGAGGCAAACGCCGTCACCTCTCAACCACGAGAGCCCCTGAATTTGTGTCTATTTTGGTTTAAGAAGATAATAATATTTTTGGTTAGTAACCCATACAATTTCCTACAAGCTTGACATTAGTCGCCTCATCTGAAAGGCCACACCTCAATATTATTGATGGGATGCAGTCTTTGTTAGCCAGAAGTAAGTCTTTTGTAAGTCTGCCCTTTGTATTAATAGTAGTGCTGTTAGAACAACATGCCTTTGTTTGAAGGGTCGTACAAGTATTATATTGATTTATTTATTGTATAAAATGAAAAGGTGTTTTGAAAAATTCGCTTCAAGACAATTGTTTCGTTTATTTATGA
>NW_004797434.1:917363-929746 GCF_000002075.1 Aplysia californica | reverse complement strand
GGGATAGGGGGTGGGTGGCAGACGTTCAAATCATTGTTGCCCGGAAAGACTAAAATAATTCTACTGTGAGGGTGCTCCAATACAGCACTTTTCTTGTAACTATTGTGGCATCGTGGTGAAATCATGCGCTTGTCAAAATAATGATAACGAAGAAACTGGCAAGCATTTGCCCATTTGACAATTTTTTATCGAATTTATTGTTGTTGTTGTTGTTGGTGGTGGTGGTGGTGGTGTAGGTGATTTGTCGGTTTGTTTTGGTTCCTTCAGCATCTTTTATGTCCATTCAGAATCATATTTACGGGTGAATTTAACTGAAAAACGTTGACGAAACGCACACACGAAAAAATGTAAATTTGCAGTTTCCAAGGTTACTCCAAGGTTGGAAGGCACCAAACTTTGATGGTCATTTTCTCGTTAATTTTACTTCTTCTTCATACGGCGACCTATGCCCCCTTCACTTGCAAGTATCTCAAATTCTATTCAAGATTAATGGATACTTTTCATCAAACAAAAGATAAATGGACAAGCTTTGAGGTGATATCAATAACTTTATACGCCCTAAACCTGACGAGCGTCTGATTCTACTGCGTCGCGACACGAATTATTGTCACCCGATGAGGCTATAATAATTACTCTGAAAATAATTGATGTTTGAGGATTTTTCATCAATACTGCAATTTTCTTTTCTTACTTGTATAGTGGAACCTACTCTGACTGCTACCTATTTAAGACGATCACCCGTACAAAACGACCACTTCCATTTCTTTCCTAATTGTGGTTTTGTTTTGCTGTTGTTGTTTTTGTTTGTTTATTTGTTTGTTTGTTTGTTTGTTTGTTTTATACTATAAGACATTGTAAGACGGCCACAAGAAGGCCCCTTTTCTTCTCGAAAATGGGTGGACATCTCAAACTTTTCGACAGTGTTTCTTGTGTTCTAGCGTTCATCCCTAAATTGGTCTTCCTAACCAGGAACACGGAATGGAGGAGGAAAAGGCGGTGATGCTGAAAAGACAACTTGTTAAAGCTTGGGAGAGAGCCCTGCTGAAACCACAATTGTTCAGTGAAGATGATCAAAATCCTGAGATGAGGGAGGACGTACCGCTTATCATTAAAGTTGGGGAGGAGTTGGAGGCGGGCCATCACATCCCAAAGGACGATTTCTCACGGGCCTTTGGTCAGCTGATAAATTACAATTCCTTGCTGGCGAGGAATATTCTTGAAACGTTGGTAAGTGGAATCTTAGTGTTGCAGTCTCAGAGATTGACCTTGATCATCAGGAAAGTGGACCAAATTTCATCATCATCATCATCATCATCATCATCATCATCATCATCATCATCATCATCAACAACAACAACAACAACAAAATCATCATCAATGTTGCTGTGTAATACGAGAATATGAGGACTTAGATATTTTTGGAAATTAATTGCGCAGTTCATGTATTACATTCATAAAAACTGTCCAGCTTTTCGCCCCGACCAGACTTCATATTATCAGTAATATTACTCCATGAGCAGTTTAACGTTTCAACTTCTCTTCATCCTCCAGGTCAATTTTGAGGTGGCGTCGGTGGCCAAGTGGTTAGACTACCGGACCCGTAATCGTGAGATTGCGGCTTCGGGGGTTCGAGCCTTCGCTCGGTCCGACGTAATTGTGTCCTTGGGAAAGAGACTTTACACAAATTTCCCATTTGGTTCGGTCCTTTCGGAAACGTACGTTAAACACGGAGGCCCTGCCTCTTTTAAGTGAAGAGTGCTGACAAAATGTGTTATTTCTCGGATTCGAGCCCTATGGAAATAGATACATTACGCTTATGGGTGAAGTTTTTACAATTTATAAGTATGGAATGATAAAAGGCATGCTACCGTACACTAAAAGAATAAGGGACCAATATAGTATCTACAAATTTAACACTAGGGTCGATTTTTAGCCAATATCGATTTGTGGAGTGCGAGATAAGAAACTCATTTTATCAGCGCGCCTGTCTAATAATATACAGGCGTTAAAAATATTATACCATGTCACCATTTCCACCAGGTCAATGTCTTCTTCGACATGTTCGACAAAGATGACGACGGCTTTATTTCTCCCCAAGAGCTAGAGGTGTTCATGAGATGCCTGGGAACAGACCAGGCTGAAATGGCTCAGCTCGCCCTCTCCTGTCTTGACACTGACCGAGACGGAAAACTCAGCAGAGAGGAATATGTCGGCGGCTGGTGTGAATTCCTCCTCTCTCAACAACTGGATCACCAATTTATCACAGCTTTTGCACCTCATTTTTCCTAACCTAAACAGACTTTCGTAACTTTCTTATTTTAAAAAAGCCCCCCAAAAAAGGAAAAAAGAAAACTAACGCAGTATCATGCACACTTGAAATGTCAACGAAACTCGCTGGTCACTTCTGTTATAAATGTAGCTGTATGGTTGTTGTTTGTTTTTGTTTTTTTCGAGTTTCTTTGTCTTCTGATTAATTAAGTCTTGCTGTCTGATCATTTACTTTCGTTGTCATCTGATAATTCCATATGGCGTCCATTGTTGTGCCTGTTGGGTATCGTGTGATTTGCATAATTTAAGTTTTGGGTTTCCTAAAGGTTGTTTTTTTAAAAATCCCACGGCCTACATTGCAGGGGCTCAGACACGCCAGTAGCGGCATCCTAAACATACACACGCGCGCACACACACATGCATTCACACACACACACACACACACACACACACACACACACACACACACACACACACACACCCACACACACACACACACACAAACACACACACACACATACACACACACACACACACACACACATACAAAACAGCAAAACACATGCGTGCACGCACGTAGTGTTGATAATGATAGGGTAGGGGCGTTAGACTCACTAGATCTATACAATGTTGCTATTCTCACCAGGTCAATGTTTTCTTCGACATGTTCGACAAAGATGGTGACGGCTTTATTTCTCCCCAAGAGCTAGAGGTGTTCATGAGATGCCTGGGAATAGACCAGGCTGAAATCGCTCAGCTTGCCCTCTCCTGTCTTGACACTGACCGAGATGGAAAACTCAGCAGATAGGAATATGTCGGCGGCTGGTGTGAATTCCTCCTCTCTCAACAACTGGATCACCAATTTATCACAGCTTTTGCTCCTCATTTTTCCTAACCTAAATAGGCTTTCGTAACTTTCTAATTTAATTTTTTTTTTTTTTTTTTTTTTTTTTTTTTTTAAAATAAAATTTTAAAAAGGAAAAAAGAAAACTGACGTAGTATCATGCACACTTGAAATGTCAACGAAGCTCGCTGGTCACTTCTGTTATAGCTGTGTGGTTGTTATTTTCATTTGGTTTTTTTTGTGGGTTTTTTTCGAGTTTCTTTGTCTTCTGATTAATTGTCTTGCTGTCTGGTCATTTATTTTCGTTGTCATCAGATAATTCCATATATGGCGTCCTTTGTTGTGCCTGTTGACGGAAAGCTCAGCAGAGAGGAATATGTCGGCGGCTGGTGTGAATTCCTCTTCTCTCAGCAACTGGATCACGAATGTATCACAGCTTTTGCGCCTCATTTTTCGTAGCTTAGTAGCCAGCCTTTCGTACCTTCACAACTAAGCTTAACGACTGGCGTATCATCAAGGACCTTTTTATAACTTCCTTGCATATAATATGCACACTTGAAGCATCAACGAAACCCGCTATAATAGTCATCTCTGTCATAGTTTTTTCTGGGTTTTTGGTGTTTTCTTTTTTGTCTTTTTTGTTGTTTTTGTTTTTGTTTTTCAAAGTTTATTTGACCTCTGATTAAGTCTTGTGGTCCGATATAGGCCTAATTTTCACTGTCTTCTACTAATTCTGTCTGGCGTTCTTTGTGACTGTTCATTAGTGTGGTTTGTAGGTATAATTAATTATTCTTTGAACCACGGCATCCATAGCAGAGGCTCTTTAATGCATATGTACCTGTAAACACACACAACACACAGAGCCCCCCCCCCCCCCCCACACACACACACATACGCATACATAAGCGGGTGCACGTAAAAGCACTAGCTTTTAACCTGTCACAGTTTATGCCAACAATTACATTACAAACATATCTGAACATAATATTTTAAAAGAAATAATAATAATAATAATAATATCATACATGCAAGGCCTATATTATATTAGGCCTATTATTGTAGGCAACCCACACCTTGACAAAGCTTGGTTGTTGTTGTTGTTGTTGTTGTTGTTGTTGTTGTTGTTGTTGTTGTTGTTGTTGCTGCTGCTGCTGTTGTTGTTGTTGTTTTCTTTAAATTTGTAACGGGCTACATTTTTGTTCCTTGTATTAACTTTTTTTACGGGCAAAGCCGTTTACACACTGTTCTGTTACGTTGAAAATGTAAAGTTGGCATTTTCTCTATTTTTAGCCGTGACATATTATTATGATGTAAGTTTGAATGTGAATCAAGTGCAAGGAGAAGTTTGGTATGAGAATACATGACTGCTATGACTGCCTTATTACGCTTGAGCGATGTGTTTTAGTTAGCAAACCCAAACAACATGAAAGTGCTCATGAATCTCTCTGACTCTTATTTCCGTTACTTTTCAAGTTATTGTAATCTATTTTAACAAATGTAGATTTATTTTACATTTTCCTTCAATTTGGATTTCCATTGTAAGCCATACAAAGCCTTAGTTTGTAATTATTATGAACAGAAAACTAATAAATGTCTGAAATCTGAGTAAGATCGTTTCCTGTTTTCCTGAGTCTGAGATCTGATCCTGCTGGAGACAGCACAGTGGAGACCTGTCTCAGTTCGTTTCACGTTTGAAAAGTGTAGGCAAGTTACAATTTTTTCTCCTAGCGGGAATATAGATCTATGTAGCACAGTTTGGAATCATTTAATGATTTTGTGCATCATGAAAACCTATATTTGTGGATCCTGAGCCTGCTTTTGGTTTTGGATTTGGATTAGCCGATTTTACAAAGTACAAAGTACCAAGGTCCCAAGTCCAAGTTCTCAGTTTCAAGATAAGCACATGGTGCTTCTTTCTTTGTTCAAATGGAGTGATTTAAAGGTAAGGAAGTGCAGGAATATATTTTTCAACGAAGTATATTCAGACCCGGTAACCGGGAACAAAGTCATGAAGTATACAGACCCGGTAGGGGAACTCTTTTGTGATTTCGGAAAGTTTCAGCGCCCAGACCCGGTAGTATGGGTGAGGGTGTGTGTGTGTGTGAGTTAGAGAGAGAGAGAGAGAGAGGGTGACTGCTTGATTGAAATTATGACATGTTCTTTTCTTCAAATTGTGATTCCTCCAACTTCAAAACGGGGGAAAAACGATCGTTCATCGAAAAGACATCCGCAATCTTCATTTAGATTTAGATCTAGATCTAGGCTAGCCTCGAAACTAGATCAATGATTTATATATATATATATGTCTGTCTAGATCTAGACCTAGGCCATAGATCTAGAAGAACCTAGTTCTACCCTGAGCCAAGAGGGTGCTGAAACTTTCCGAAATCACAAAAGAGTTCCCCTACCGGGTCTGTATACTTTGTGACTTTATTCCTGGTTACTGGGTCTGTATACACTCCCATTTTTTAAACTCCCTCCTGATAGTATCATCTAGGTTATACATGTGTCATGACGCTCGTCAATTTTTGGGCATGTGGAGTAATTGGTTCATCTGAAAGCTGATTTATTTGCCTTGCTTCCCCGTGAAAGATCCATTTATCTTGAATAGAACTCAAGATATTTGCCATTGAAGAAAGCGATCTCGAGAACGCCAGGTTTCTGTGGGGAAATTTAGTGAGAAAATGGCTGTCAAAGTTTGGTAACTGTGATAGCTAAAGAGTCTTTGAAGACTGAATAATGAAATATTTTATGCCTTTAATCAATGTTTTTCATTAAATTCACTCCGAAATTTGTTTTTATATTTGCCCATATAAAAGAGATTAAACCAAAAAATAAAGTTGTTTTTTTTACTTATACACCCGTCACCCATCTCATGTTCATGTTTTATATATATATAAATACTTCTTTTCTAGTAGTATTTTGCATGCTGAACACGAATATAGCCTTAATTTTTGCCGCAAATCAATAGTTATTGAGTTATTGATCTTTGAAAATAGTAAATTTAACCAGGGTTTTAGTGGCCATATGTGTGTTCTACTCTACAGCGAAAATTATGGCAGTTTAGCCCTCAAATCAATGCATCTATGTGTGGGTGCATTAGTAAAAATTTACCAAAATAAAAATTGGATAAAAATTTCCAAACTGGCCGAAAGATGCCTGTTTCTCCGATCTCTTTATTTTGGGGAGTGCCTGATTTCACCATGCTGCCTCACATAAGCTTGATCATGACCTTGATCCTTAGTTAAGTTGGAACAGAACATGGGTTAGAAACACCATATTGTAGTTATCACAAAAGTGTAGTCTAGTGATACTTTAAATGTATGTTAATAGTCAAAGAATTGTTAAATCAATGACTTTTGTATGATTTTCATGTTTAGAATACATTTCAGTTAGCAACTGGTTTTTATAAATCTACTTCCTTACAATTAAGTGTGCATTTTTTATTCATCACAATTATTTTATTCCCATTGATTCGTTTCTTTTTATTCTACTCACCCTACTTATTTTGTAATTATGTTACTTTAATTTCATTGCCTCTCAGTGAGTAATGTAAAAGGAATGAAACTGACTTGTGATCCTCGAACTATTATCATTTCATGGACATTTCATAAAGATTTTAGAACTTATGAAAGTTATTGTTCAACATTTCAAATGAAAGAAAGACCCCTCGATTCGATCCTCAGTCCTACTATTCAGAATCAAGACAAATTCCATTGCTTTTTGCAATTCCTTTATAAATGTAATATTCACACTTCTATGTTGATTTAGAGCCCATACTTTGGAAAGTGTAACATAAGCACTGACAGAGCTTGCACATATGTACGTGTGCTACTTTTGTGTTACTTTAACTTTTACCCAAGTCAGTATTGAAAAGTTTGTTAATTTACTTGAGCAACAAAAACATTTTTCGTTTCTCACACCCTACTCAGGTGACTTTTAGGGCTTGTTCCTCCAGCTGTGGTTGATGTAAAATTTCTATCATTCTAATTTCTTTTCCTCCGATGTAATTTTTCAACAGCGGGCATGTCATAGTTCATACCTGCAGAAGAGACAGCATATTCTTCATGATATATATCTGGCATTTGAAGACGTGTGCTCATTGACAGCAAAATGAGTTGCTTCAGAGGTCAAATGCACGAGTATCGTGAAATAGCCATTGATCGTTTTGATGGTGGAAATCTTCGCTGCACAGCATTTTTCTTATCACATTGCCACAAAGGTACGAATAAATTTATTTCCCCTTTTAATTCAGTAATGAAATGAATATCATCAACTCGGCAAAAGAACTTTGTTTTACTAATTTTACTGTTGGAAATATCTAGAAAGTGGACTTCACATCCAACAAATTCTCTGTGTTTGACCTTCAATTTCACTGATTTTAAGATTTTATTCAGGGTGATATCTGACAAACATAAAGATAGCCCAGTAATGCTCTGAGAATATTACAAATACATCAAGCTGCAGTGCGGTGCTCTTAACAAATAATTGTTATTGTTGTTTTCTTTTTCTGCCCTTTTCTTACTTCACAGTAAAATACAGTTTAGTTAAGAATGTAAGAATGAGAACTTTCTTCTTTTCCTTGATGCCATTGCAAATATATGGGACTAGCATTGACTGCCTTTAATTCTTAAACTTAACTTATATATAAATAAGAAACGAGCAATCTCTCGTGGTTTATTCTCTTGCAATATCAATTTCATTTCCATCGTGATCAATTACTAAAACGATCAATACTTTCAAGTTTCACATTATGTCGGTGTTTTGGTGCTCACGGAAGGACAGCTGGTGCTATCCTCTATTCTGCTGGCATTTCCACTTAATTCTGGGCAAAGTTATCACTTGACAGTGTTGGGATGTGGTGCTCATAATATTTTGTTGTGTTTGTGTGTATGAGAGAGAGAGAGAGAGGGAGAGAGAGAGAGAGAGAGGGGTGTTGAGTGAGAGAGAGAGAGGGAGGGGGATGGAGAGAGAGAGAAAGAAAGAGAGAGAGAGAGACAGGGGAGAGAGATAGAGAGAGAGAGAGACAGGTGAGAGTGAGGGGAGTAGGAAAAGGAAGATGTCAATTAAAATGTTGTTTCTTAAAACAAGAAATGTTATCGATCTTGCTGAAAAGATTAATATAGGATTCTTTCTACTTTTTAAAGTATTATGTAGTTATATGCAAGGTTTGCAGTATAAAATCTCTGCAAAGAATAAATGAAAAGTTGTAGAATAAAAGCAGTATATATTTCAAAACTCTGTGGAAAACTCTGTGGAAACTCATGCGGCATTTTGGAATACCTGAGAAAATCGTTAAGCTTGTGAAGGCCACCTATGATGGAACAAGCTGCCAAGTCTTACACGAAGGACAGCTCTCAGAACCATTCCGGGTACAGACAGGAGTGCGACAAGGATGCTTGCTGTCCCCTTTTCTCTTCATACTGGCAATTGACTGGGTCATGAAAGAAGCCACCAGAGGCAAACGTAATGGAATACAATGGATCCCTTGGCAGCAGCTGGACGATTTGGACTTCGCCGATGATCTTGCACTGCTCTCTCACACACATGCTCAGATGCAAGAAAAGACCAAGGAATTCAACAGCCTATCAAGGAGTGTTGGCCTACGTATACATCCAGGCAAGTCAAAAGTAGTGAAGCTAGGAAAAGTTTCAAACCTTGCTGTGACAGTGGAAGACACTCCCCTGGAAGAAGTGGACTCCTTTACCTACCTTGGAAGTGTCATCGATGGTAAAGGTGGAACTGAGGCAGATGTTAAGCAAGAACCGCCAAGGCAAGGTCAGCCTTCAAGCAATTATCAAAAGTCTGGAAAGCAAGCAACATCTCACTGCGCACCAAGATTCGACTTTTTAACTCCAACGTCAAGTCTGTGCTCCTCTATGGCTGCGAAACTTGGAAGACAACGAAGACAGTACTGAATAAAGTCCAGACTTTCATCAACAGATGTATGAGGAGTATTCTAAGAATTGGGTGGCAGGATAGAATAAAAAATGAAGAGCTGTGGGAAAGGACAGGACAAAAGGATATAGAAGTAGAAATAGGACTAAGAAAGTGGCGATAGATGGGACACACCTTAAGAAAGCCCAGCGGAAACATCACAAGACAGTCACTGCAGTGGAACCCACAAGGAGCACGAGGCAGGGGTAGGCCATGGGAAACATAGAGGAGATGCGTGGAAAGGGACATGAGAGAAATGAAGCTCACTTGGAACGAGCTTGGAAGGATGGCTCAGGACAGAGATAAATGGAACGAGCTTGTGTGGCCTATACCCTGCCATGGGTGAAAGGCATTGATTGATTGATTGATATTTCAATTAATTTTTTTTTCATTTCTTTATTATGCTCACTGATCTTAAATAACTTTCTTTTTAAAACCCTTAATATTGATATCAGTATAACCCTTAATATTGAGCTCATTATAAATAAATGAGGAAGAGAATCCATCATTATTTTCTCCTTTTGTCTGGTTATTTATATCTTGATCAGATCACATGGTTGGACTTTCAAACCCAGCATTTTTGGATCGATTGTCATCCAGGTATTGTTATGATTTCGACATTTTCATAGTAACTTGACAGTGCTGAGCTCAGGAATTTCAAAATCCAATTTAAATACTTTTAGAGCAATTTGAATTTCTAGTTGTTTTTGCATTCAGTTTTACATCTAGGCGAATGTGTAATCTGCTGTATATTTTTTAATTTAAAAATCTTGTTATATGAAGTTCATAAAACTTCAGACTCTAACAACAAAAAAGTGATAGACTAAGTAGGAAACTGGAACAAAGAAGAATATTTTTTTTTTATGAACTTCTACTTCCCATGTTCTGTCTTTGTGTGTAGTACAATCTAAAAGAATTCTTTGAATAATGGGTTTTCTGTTTGCCTACTTTAGAAAAATTAAAATTTAATAAATTAAATTGACAATGTAGATTGTGCCGTTTTCTTTTTCTTTCATCCAATTATAGGATTTTATAATGCAAAGTTTGCTAGGAAATTTTCAACACTCATTCATACAAATTTTGTCTTTGTTTGATTATGCTGTTCATTCAAGTTTTTAGTCAGATGATATTACTATTTATAATAAAATGTTTTTAAAAATTAATCTTATTATGGTCTTATAGAAGCACATGTTTTATTATTCTTTCAGAAAGAACATTTTCCTTTACTGCACAGAAGTTACAAAACTGCTTTTGTTAGCAGATGAAGAATTCAGATGTCTGAAAAATTATATTGTAAGTATGATGCTGCAATTTAACATGTCTTGTATACAGTTAGTCAAGCTCTTTGAATGACTTATTGCAAGGCAGCAAATCTGATTAGAACAAACATTATGTAATGGCTGGCTTTTGTCTTTGCTTGTTCAGATTACTGCCTTATTGTCTTTTCATCTTCTACGTAATACATGTAATTCTATATTTGTGTTCTATTTTCTTGTGAAATTTGGGGAACAAAAATATAGAATAATTTTTTATCCAAATAAGAACCTCAGGTGTTGCAGATAAATAACTTGTAGGTAACAAATAATTTAGATACGCTCTCGAATATTAGAGATTAATGCATGTATGTAACTTGCCTATTCTTGACGGTATATATGGATGATTGCACAACTTTTTGTTTTCACCCATTTGGAAATATTTCATAAATTGTATAATTGTATTTGAAAATTGGGTGATTTTAAAAGGCACATTAGTTTTATATTTGCATGTAAAGCTATTGAGTGCTTTTGAGTCTGTGAATGAATCAAATTAATGTTTTATACTTGTCCTGGCCTGAGGAATATGTGCTGTGAAAATTTCCCTACTCTTAATGAAGAATGTCACAACTTAAAAGTTCTCTCGTGTCTGTTTTCATCACCAGCAAGTTCTGCAAGTTGGATTTTCACAGCCAGTAACTGTTCAAGGTATAAATTCTTCAGAGGTATGTGAAGTTGAAATCTATTTCTACCAATTTTTTTTCTAGTATTTGGACTCCTTTCAATGTATTCTAAAGTTTTGGAGCTTGAGCTAGTAAATATGAATTAATTATTCAGTGTTGTTCAAATGAATTTTACCATTTTTACAAGTTGATTCTTTGGTTGTTGCATATTATGATTGTGCGTATTCAAAGCATCATTTGGCATATATTTACTGCATTAAAAAAATATATGTATTATTCGAACCAATATTTTTTTGTTAATACATCTACTATTGTTGTTTCTTTCAATATACTGGCCAGTGCTTGTGGAAGCTACTTTTTCATTTTTTCTAATTTATTTTTGGTCAAATTTATTAGAAAAAATAAAAAAGGGTCCTTTGAAAATTTTGCTACACACAGTCTGTCTTTTTTCAAATACACTTTTGCACATGACCTATTCTATACAATTAACTATCGATCTCTTCTTTATCATGCATGTTGAAATGTTGAAGTATTTCTCTCAAAATATGAGAAATACATTGTTTAAGGTTATTCCATAAAAAAAAGAAACTGCAGTGGCACATGTTATGCTGGGGTGATGACCTGCTGAATAAATTCTAAACAGTGATAGAGCTTCTTTTTTTTTTCTCCAACCCTTTTGTGACCTATATGACATATATGCCGTTCATCATTTTCCCTTTTATGGCAAAGGAGCCAAGATGCTACTGTGACGTACAGCGTTCGTCATGCCTTGCGAAGCACGAGAACCCCATGATAACGAACGCCATTCGTCATAGGCTGTATTCTGCATACTGCTTCTAAGCATTAGACGCATTTCGTAAAACTGAATGCAGGTTTTCACTGAGCGACACTTTTTCTGTTCTAAAAAATCTTTTCCTTTTAGACATAGTAGTATTCACAAACCAGGTAAAATTACAGGTAACTGACCACTAAAGCTAGCGCTACTCTTTGTTCCTGGGATCCAAAGCAGAGCCAGGTATATCACAAACTGAGTCACAAAGAGTCACGAAGGTTGCCTCAAACAAGAACAACAACAAAATGACTCATCACGGCTGGGCTTTTTTTCAGCGGGTCATCATCCCAGCATTACACGTGTCACTGCAGTTTCAATTTTTCACATTATGGCCCTTTATGATATTTCATTCAGCTTTGAAATTTGATACTAAAAGGTTTTTTTCTTTGTTGTACAGGATGATTACATAATCAACGTCACTCCTATTTCTGCTGGTCATTGTCTGGGCTCTGTGATGTAAGTATACATATATGATAATAATAATCAATGATTCTTCTTCTTCTTCTTCTTCTTCTTCTTCTTCTTCTTCTTCTTCTTCTTCTTCTTCTTCTTCTTCTTCTTCTTCT
>NW_004797434.1:868134-917263 GCF_000002075.1 Aplysia californica | reverse complement strand
CTCTCTCTCTCTCTCTCTCTCTCTCTCTCTCTCTCTCTCTCTCTCTCTCTCCCTCTCATTTTCTCTTTCTCTGTCTCAGGCTTACACATACATTAAAAAATCAGACACAAGTAACATACTTTATCTCCCACAAACGCACAAAACATTTAAAATAACTAGTTTCAAACTCAACCTTACGCAAAAACCAAAAAGCACCGTCAGCAGAATGATGCAAGTAAACATTTTGTTTTTCTCTTTAACTGCGCAGATTCTCAAACGACATTCCACAACACAAACTGATGCAATACATAATTATTTTCTAAACTCAGCCTTAGACAAAGAGCACTCGTCAGCAGAAAGCTGACAGTACACATTATGTTTTTACTTTGTTACTGCGTTGATTCTCACACTGTGTTCTACAACACAAAATGATGCAACCCTCATTTTTCAAATTTTCCCACGTCCTTGCTGATATGAAAACTTGTTGACGTTACAATTTTTTTTTTCATCTCACCCTGTAACCAGGAGAATTTGAGGGTTTTTAAAATTGTCCGATTAACAGTATCTCAGATTTTTGCAAACATGATAAACGCCCGTATCCTGCTTCCCGCCAGAGATCCGCTTGAAGTGGCGCGTTTCATCAAAATTCTCCGCAAACCTAATTTGTGTTTTCTGTGCACGTTATCTTCCAGCATCCATTCCCCTATTCCCCCCTCACATAAACTCTCCACAGAACCCATCTAAATCTCCAAGCAAAAGTGCTAACGTGAAAGTACTGTGTCAACTAATTTATTTTTTTTTAAATTTTTTTTATAGATTTGTTTGTTTCGAAAAGTGTTTTATCATTGTATGTTGTCGATGCGAACCCATCCTGTATAAATGGACGCCAACTGAGTACCTCAACTACTCAAAAGCAGCCACTGTTGGGTAAGTAAGTAGATTCTCTTTAACTTTTTAAGAACGTAATGGACACTTCTGTCCGATTAGCAGAAGACCATAGGCAATGTTACGATATTATATTTACAACCTTCATTTTGTTATTGCCTGATATTTATGTTCCTTTTTACTTTTGTAAAATAAGTCCAATGACTTTTCTGATTTCAATGGAACACCTCTGACCTGTTTTAAAAGTGTAACAGAGAGTACTATAAAATAACGTATTCTAGAGGCACTAGAGAAACATTGTGAATTAGACCCCATGCCAAGCTCTTTACTGACTGACTGTAGCGATGTGATTGCGCCTACGGTAACCAAAATCATCAATGATTCTTTAAAGAATGTAATAGTACCAAATTATTTTTAAAATGCTCCAGTAAAACCGTACTTGAAGAAACCATCCCTTGAGCAAAAACGAGTTGAAAAACTATAGACTAGTTCCAAACCTTCCTTTTCTCTCTAATAACCTTGAAAAGGAGGTCTTACAGCAACTTAATAATCATTTAAAATCCAACGAGCTTATCGAACACTATCTGTCACCTTACAGGGCTAATCACAGCACAGAAACAGCGCTGCTAAAAGTTGTAAATGAAATCCTTATGGAATCAGATGCTGGCAAAGTTGTAATGCTAAGTCTCTAGATCTGTCGGCAGCTTTTGACACCATTGACCAAGTAATTCTACTAATAAAAAGATCAGAATACTAAAGAAGATTAGAAAAACCATTAGGCCATCATGGTTCTGCACTCGAAAGGTTCAACAACTATTGTCAAATTTCTGCCAATCTGTTGGATAAAAGACATCAAGTCACAAAAGGGTGTTCTTCTTCTTTTTCTTCTTCTTCTTCTTCTTCTCCTCCTCCTCCTCCTCCTCCTTATTATTATTATTATATTATGTAGCACCATGCTATGGGTTTAATGCCCCTCTCAGTTCACACCAAAGTCCTTTATGTGAGTTTGATTTTCTTTTGTTGGAGAATTTTTTATTAAATGTCTCTGTTTTTTTGTCAGGATGTATCCAACACAAACAAACTAGGTCGAAGAAGCCTGCCTTATGAATGATCTCAATTTTGTAAAACATGTATCTCAGCTACTACCTTTTACCACTGCAGAGCTGAGGAAGAAAGTCTGATTCATTGTCCGTCTGCTTCAGAATAGAGACAAATTTTGTTAATAAAAACGCACAAATACTTGTCAAAACAATGCCTTATTGAGCAATGAACCATTGTTAGCCACAGTCCAATTGGATACTTAAAAAGCCAACTGTGCACTCACATCTTTTTTAAAAATAGGGTTCACCATTGCGTTTAATGAGTCCTAATCATATGGAACTATAAGTGATTTGAAATTGTCAAGGATACTGATTTTTGTTTAAGTCACATTACCCACTGAGTCTAAACGTCTGACATGTTGCTGTTCTGTATCAGTGACTTTCTAGATATTTTTTTAATAATAGTTTTCAATGTTATTTTTTCTTTTTACTGGATCATGAACAATCATTTTTAACTGTAGAAACACTAAATTCTGAGTAGACTTCTATGAATTTTTTGGGTCTATTGTTCTATTGTTCTTTTGCCGTTAAAAAAAGGTACAGTTATCTTGTACGTGCTGACTTGACAATATTTGTTGCAGAGAAAGTGTCAAAAGGATGGTTTTAATTTCTTCAGCTTCAATTTCGAGACTTTGTGCTATATTTGTTGCAGGTTTTTGTTTGAGGGACACCAGGGGACTTCCTTATACACCGGAGATTTCCGATGGGAGTTGAATCAGGCATCTAAGATGTCAGCTTTACATATCAATGAAAGGTAATGTTTTGGGGCTGTGCAGTATTATATGCTTAGGGGTTGTAGTCATTTTAATTTTTCAGCATGATATTGAAAGAGCCCTGTAGAAAATGAACTCATCATGCAAATGTGAGTACAGTATAGGTTATAACTGATTGTTTTGGGAACACAGTTAATATATTTTGTTTGTTTGATCAGATCAACTATTGTGGAAACCTGAAGAGAAGTTCTTTTTCTCCTTTTGTGTTAAATTGCTGGGAATTGGACTTGTAAGAGGTTGAAACCTGTCCAGTTAGGAAACTGAATTGAACATGTCCACCCTTGAGAACATTCAGTTTGTCTACACAAATAAACGTTACATTTAATGGCTTGTAATAAGTTCATTTCTTTCAAATGGAATATTTTTTAGATCAATGAATAGAGCGTTTACTTCATAATTTGACCTCTTTCCAGCTATTGCACTGAATGCAATTTTTTTTTTCTGTACTGAAAAATTTTATTTTGAACCCTCTGCTAACATAATTGCTGGAGGCTTCAGATTTGCACAGTTTAAACAGAATTTTTAAACCTCACCTATTTAAATTTAGTTTTGATCGGGTATTATTCTATGCTTTTTATTGTTAATAGTTGCTCATTCTTTTTTAATGTCGATTTGGTACCTATTTATTTATCTGCCATACAGAGAAAGAGAGAAGAGAGGAGGAGGAGAGGAGTTTTGTTTTCATTGTGAGCAATGGAAAGCACCTTGAGCCCAATTGGGAAGTGTGTTATATAAAATAATGGTCTTATTATTGTTATTGCTATTAGTATTATCATTATTATTATTATTATTGTTATATATTATTGGTGATGTCTGTAGCCTTGTGCTTAGGCTGCTGGACTCGTAATAGTGAGATTGCAGATTCGGGGGTTCGAGCCTCAGCTCGGTCGGACATTGTGTCCTTGGGAAAGACACTTTACACGAATTTCCCACATGCCTCGGTCCTTTCAGAGATGGACGTTAAACTCGAAGGTCCCGCCTCTTACATAACCTAACAGTGTTGATAAGGGCGTTTCAACCTCTACCATTTCACCATTTTTCCTGTATTATTGTTGTTGCTTTTGTTGATATTGTTATTATTTTCAAGCACTAATCCATGTTCATTGGGTCCTTCCAACATGGAGGGGATGTCAGTGGGAACATACTGAGTTGCTTGCAATATCCAGCTAAGCCTAACCCTGGGTAGTCACTACTTCAGTGCCAGAAGCAGGTCTTCTCTCTAATAATCTAAAAAAATTGTTGTGTATTACATCGCATTTGTACGTTTGAGTTCAATTCATGGCAAGAAGGATCAAAAGGTGACTGTATTCAGATAGTGGTTTGTTGTAGATTTTAAACTTGATATCTTTGTACTGTATGCTGCTTTTTGAATGACCTCCTAACATATCGCTACCTCAGAATTAGAAAGCTCTATCTGCACAGTAGGCCAACCTAGTTTAGAGAAATTTGACGTCTAAGATTTTGAGTTTCAAATCATGTCAAGCTTTTTGGAATTCAATTCTTTGAATGTCTTGATAACGACTCAGAAAAATCTTACGATTTTGATAGAGCAGATAAAATATTTTTTTTCTGACCTCATGGTTTTAGTAACTCAAAACGGCCAAAAATGTCAGATGGAACTTTGTAATTCTGAGGTAGCAATATCTTGCAAAGTCTTTTGTTGGTTTTTTTAAAACTTTTATAATGGTTTAAGTGATAGATTTTTATTTTTCAGCGTGAAAAACATTCGCAGCATGTACGTCGACACAACATTCTGTATCTCGGAGGCGTACCACATCCCTAGTCGTGTGCAGTGTGTGGAGGCCACAGTAGGTCTTGTCTCAGCCTGGCTCACAAACTCACCCCTCCACGTAGTCACCATTTCCTGTCCTGCCAGGTACGGCCATGAGCATCTACTGGTGGAGCTTGCCAGGCAGCTGGAAACCAAGGTAACGTTTGGAGTGTTGGGGTATCCGTTTTCAGTTGTTTGTTTTTGTACCGGTTGAGTTTCACACAGTACCAACACAGACAGTTAAGTATGAGATGAACTTTTTTTTCCTTTTTTTGGGGGGGGGAGGGGGTTGGTGCTCTTTAACTGTCCTTCACATTGGAATAAAGGAATGAATATATCATGTCAGTCACTTGTGTTTACTTTCTTGGTTTGAGTGTTACACCTAAAAAATTAAGACATTGTAATGCAGTCGCCCATCATACAGCGGGAGAGGGAGGGGAGGAGAGGGTGGGGGTGTTCAATTTTACTTTAACAGTCTTGGCTGTTAGACAGAGACTGATCCTTTGAAAGAAAGACATAATTTTTGGTCCGTAGTCAAGACACTGCAGAGATAAAAGACTTCTTCAGTGAAAGATGTGACTACAAGTGAAAAGATGGATCACGGCGCACCGGCAGTGGAATTTTAGTTGCCGCGGGGGGTTCCCCGCCGGGCGCCTTATCACGTCGGGGTCACGGGGGTCAGCTCCCTGTCGCCGCTCTGTCTGGGCCGATTTAATTTTTGGTACTTTTCAACGTACAATTTTAAGTGTATCCTTGTATTTATGGCAATTCTCATTTAGTGCACCCAAAGCATGCATTTCTGCTCTTGAGACTCAAAAAAGAACGGACGTAACTTGTCTGGTTGTTTCGTTAGACGCGCTGGAGTCGGCAATGCTAATTTGTAATTTATTTTTGACTAGCGTGAATGAAAAAAAATCAATATAAAAAAAGGCCTCGACAAAATCTGTCGAACTTTTGGAACATGAACGACATAGCATTGGTGCAGATACTCAGAAAAGATGGTATCTGCGCATACATTAGAAAGCTGTAATTTTGCAACTTTATCCATCGGGTACACAATACGCTATGAAGTAATTCCTCCAAATACAACTTTATGTGTCTTATATAATCGTGAATATTCGCATATTTTCTCGAAAGTTTATAAAAGTTACCAAGAAGTTTCTCTAAGAAAAGTGCAAATTGATTTTAGTGCCAGAATACATCTTCAATGTAATACACGCTTAAAACGCTTAGTCTAGGTTTTGTAAGTTGAGTGAATATTAGAGATGACTTCTCGTAATTGGGTTATAAGAATAATTTCTAGCTTTCCAGGGACACTGAATCAGCACCAGACTTTTCCAGCTTTATTTTTCGTTTCTATGACCATTTGCAATAACTGACAATGAGACTTATTTCTTTACATTCATAATTGTGTCCGCGCATATTTCCGACACAAAAACTAAGAATGAATATGTTAGCTGTCATTGTTTTTATTCCATACAAGAAGTTTATCTCTACTCATGTATTTACACGGTTTTGTGGCGTTTGTTAATCGCCTATATTATATCTTTTTAGTTGTATGAAGGCTGCCACAGACACAGCATAATTCATGAACAACCACAGAGTAACTTTCTCTTGTTTAATAGTAAAATAAGAGCTAACGCTGATCGTCTTTCATTAAAAAATGCAGATGTGCATCTTTCTTCTCTTATAACTTGACTATTACTACTAGCGCAAATTTAAGATTTCTCATGGTAAAAGACATGGTATTCGTAGTCAGTTTAACACTGATTTCGGAGAGATCTGTCGTGCCTTTTTTAAATTAACAATCATTCATTCATAAGTTTGTAACTACAATGGGACGAACTGGGTACTCTACAAATACTTGTCTAGAACAAAAACTAAAGCACAGAAATTAACCATTCTAATGCAGAATAAATCTCAAGACATTGAGCTTTTAGTACATCTGCTTGATGGTTTGCTGTGTGGGATGGGGAAGAAGTTATATCGTTTTAAAAAATGTGAACTTCCTAACCGACACCGGCAAAGTCGCTTCAGGGCTCATTAACCCCGTGACCCCGAGCCGGGGAGCTCTGGCGGGCTGCTGAAAGAATCAAGCCACTACCATGATGCATTTCAGCCTGCAAACTCCTACATTTGGTTTGAATTTTATTTTTGTGTTTTATCCCCCCCCCCTCCCCCTAGAATGTTTTGTTGTTGTTGTTTTGTGTTGTTTTGGTTGTTTGTTGGGGTTTTTTAGGGGGGGGGGGGGTTGTTGTTGTTTTTTTTAAATGGTTGGTATTAGTTAATCTTTCTTTAAATTTTTCTATCAGGTTCATGTACTCAAGTGGAAAAGTGACCTGTATGCTGAAATCCCAGGTTTAGAAAGCTACTTCAGTGCAGACCCAAATGAGACTCGAATTCATGCCTGCTCCTCCAAGGTATCATTTTTGTCTTGCCCCCACATTAATTTGCTCTTAGAATTATTTTCTCTCTGTTAAATGATGATGTACTTTTGAGAGAGAGAGAGAGAGAGAGAGAGAGAGAGAGAGAGAGAGAGAAAGAGAGAGAGAGGAGAGAGAGAGAGAGAGAGAGAGAGAGAGAGAGTATAAACTGCTGAAACCTTATTGAGACATTTTTAGTAGAAATGGTTTCTGCGAATGATGTATTTCAGATGAAACTTTATTAATTGCTATCTACCATGTGTATCCACACACACCTTCCTTGTGGGAGTCATACCCACTAAGGTCATTATAATTATTTTTTTTTAAGGCAAAAAATTGATAGAGACTGGACTTTTTCGATATTTATAGCACTGTAAAATAAGTTGTAAGTTCAACGTTTTTCCCTTTGGCCCTCGTCAGGAATATGATAAAATAATGATGATCATCATCATCATCATCATAGTAGTCTGCAAAAAGACAAAAAACAGTGGAGGCTGAAGAATTTCAAAAATTTGGTATGCTCAGGAACATTTTTGAAAATAATATTAATGCCATCATTATCATTATCATCATCATCATCATCATAATCATCATCATTCGCCTCTTCCACCTGAATATTAAGTAAATGACTGTAACTGCAGTGTATTTCCCTTGACATGATGAAAATCGTTCAGGAATCAGGTTGCCTCAGCCCTGAATATCAGGGCCAATAGGGGAAATGCGATATAATTCTGGCAGAAAAACAGAAGAACTTACTAAATTACCTTTTCCATGTGACAATTGAACTCATGTCTTTTGCATGCAAGATGAAGTGTCTAACCAGTACAATAAAGATGTTGGTGTTAACTTCATTGCAAGAGTCACTGCTCTCAAGTTTATTTTAATGCCTAGGGCTTTTGTACAAAATCAGGAGACTTGCCCAGGATAAGAAAAGGTGGAAAGTGTTTGTTTTTGGCCTACACCCTGATGCAGGGTGAGAGAGACAATGATGATGATGAATGGCTTATATGCGCACACTTTCTGTTACAGGGTGGTTTCCCTTCAGCATCTCGACTGCCTTGCGGACACCATCCTGTCAAGGGAGAAAAGTTTAAGATCATGAACATTCGCCCGTCTACAATGTGGTTTACGTCAGAGAAGACAAAGGCTAGCGCTGAGGACTTGGTGGTGGCTCCGGCCACTCAGAAAGGCTTGCATCGTGTCTGCTACTCCATGCATTCATCTTACAGGTCAGAGGGAAATTAGAATCTTGGGAAATTTATTGATTGTAAAAGATTGTTAAATGAATTAAATCCCCATTGACACACTTTTGATAATTAACTCCTTACCTCCGTCAAGCTGCCCCACCGGCTTGGGGTTGGAAATTCTGTGCCAGTGATCTGCTGTCAGTGGCTTGATCAAATTCCTCTACGACGACAATCACACTATAATACCTTTTGGCTGTCGTTTCTCTCACTATTTCATAGGATGAAGAACTCTATCAAAATAGTTCATTGGTTTTGATTTAACCCCATCACAACCAGGACCAACATTGTCTAGACCTATTTGATAGGGTTACGTAGCAGGTCTGGTAGTGAAAGGATTAATGACCCATTTAGTGACGTGCATGTCAATCACAGGTTTTGTACCAAAAGAGGGCATAGTGGAAAAACCCCTTCTAGAGATAAAGAGTTAAAGAGATGGTTGCTTCAGCTCTGCCTGTCAGGAATAGGTCAAACAGAGTGGGATTCAGTATCTTAGAAAAAGCCAGAGGTATGAATGGCGCTCTGTTAGCTTAGTTGTGGTATCATGCTGGAAAATTTAAGGCTCTCCATCTGTTGGGCTTGGTTTGTGGGTGATGGAAATAGAATCCGGAGGTCCCCCTCCCCTTTCGTTTTAGATAAACCTACAGTGTTTAAAGAGTCATCAACTGATTCAAACTGCAGATAATTTTGACTTCTAATGCAAATAATTTGTGACCGCTTCGTGACCTCACATGGTCTCACAAAAAGTTAATAAAGAAATATCTTAATTTGATAAAATCCCTATGTGTGGCATATATAGATGTTAAGAATTTAAAAATACTATTCAATGACACCAGAAAAAAGGATTGAAATGTAAGTGGTAAGGTAAAAGAAGAGAGGAAAGTGATGTAAAGAAAGGGAGCAAAATATAAAAGCCGCTCTGTGCAGCTCTGGGTCAAAACACAGGAGACAGTCAGACGCTGTGAGCGGTGCTGCGGGCTGAATCAGTTAAACAACAAGAGGATTATAAACTATCATCTTCTGTGGTCAAGAGCTTACAATTACCCCACTTGTGCTGGTTTGCGACACTGGCTTCAGTTGGTGTTATGCTGGACTACAAGTTTGATTCATCTCAGTGGTTGAAATGAATTGTATATTCAGGGTTTCTCTCAGAGGTGAACCATGCTGAACCCTTTGAGCCCTGACCTCCTGAGGCTACCATGCCCTTCTGCCTGAGCTCCTGAGCAATATATTACTGATATTTATATGATTGTCTGTGAAAAGATCAAACTAGTCCAATAGTTTAAATATGTAGGATATATGATAACATCCGATGCCAAATGTTCCACAGAAATAAGACGGAGAATTACAATGGCTAAGGCTAGTTTCAATAAAATGAGCCCAATCCTGAAAAATAGAAACATCTCAATGAACACCAAAATGAAATTTCTGAAATGCCATGTTTGGTCAACCCTTCTATATGGCTGTGAATGCTGGACAATCGCTAAAGACAGTGAAAATAAAATAGAAACAACAGAGATGTGGTTTCTTAGGAGACTGCTAAGAGCATCGTGGAAAGAAAAGAAATCAAATGAGGTAGTGCTTGATGAAGCCCACGTGGGACACTCAATGTTAAAAACAATCAGGAAACAACAAATGCAGTTTTTGGGACACCTGAATAGACATAAGGGTCTGGAACATCTGGCTCTCACTGGCAAAATTGAGGGCAAGCCAGGCAGGGGAAGGCCCAGAACAACATACTTAGGGAACCTAAACAATTGGGTAACAGGGAAAGATCAGGGAAACGTAGCTTTTTTTAGAGCTTCCGAGCAAAGGAATGAATGGAGAACTATGATCGCCGATGTCTGTCGCTGATCTGGCATTGGATGATGATGATATGATTGTCAGAATCATATTCCATATCCATGCTTGTAGTCCTTGTCATAACCAGTATCTAAATCAGAAAGATTTTCAAAATGACCAATAATGTCCTGTGTAGTAAACACTGTTTCATTTCCTGTCCATGTTTTGTCCCAGAATGGCGGAGTTTGGGACAGGGTCTCTTCTACCGCTGTACCGGTGGCTAGGAATACAGGTATTTTTATGCGCCACTGGTATACCAGTGGCAAGGACTCAATTTCCTTGACCAAGTACTTGTATTTTTCGTGTTCTTTTATCTTCTGCAGTCAGTTTTTCTTCCTGCTTTTTTTTTTTCAGCGAGATTCGAGATGTGGTGAGCTACCTTCAGCCAGAGAGGCTGTTTCCGAATGTCTTGCCTCAGTCAGATGCCACCATGAGCACGGTGCGTTTATATGAATTCTGGTCCAGGGGTGTTTTTGTATGTGCCAGCGCATGTCTTTACTTATATATGTGTATGTATGTGCATATGTGTTGTTTCAAGGTATATGATAATATTGTTAAAGTTTGATGTGGAAGAAGAAATTCTATGACCGAAAATCCAATATCTTATGCTTTTGGTCTACTTCTAATTAACTAAAGTTGCAAAAAGCAATTGAAACATATTGTTCTCTCCTGATGTTGCAATGCACTATGTTTTCTTCAGTAGAGTTAATTTGTTTTAATTTTGTTTTGTTTTGTACGTCACCTTGGACATTTGCATTAAAGTTAGTGCCGTGCTTCGGTTCATGGAATATGTAGTATGTCATATAGGTCTGCAAAAGGCAAAAAATGTGTGAAGAATTCAAATGTCAGTTGGTGTGTGAGCATGCTGCAGTAGATTTAACATTGATAAAATTATATGATCTATCACAGAGAATGTATAGCATGCAACATTGTTTTATTTCTAAAATTCTCTTTGTATTTGTAAAACAATTCATTCCGCATGTGAGATAATAATGAAACAAAACATCTTGTGCATGATGCAATCTTTTTCACTTTCCAGAAAGATAGCACATAATATGTCTCATACTAATAATTTTGCTGAAAAAAGTTTGTCACTTTCCTTGTGGAATTTCTAGGTACAGAAAAGATTGGACAGTTTTCTGAAGTACCCCCACAAACTTCGGCTAAAAACGACAGATTGTTCCTCTGGCCCAACGTTTTTAGGTGAACTGAGGACATTGCGAACAGTGAAACCTTTTGGTAACCTACCAGGTCTGTTGGGTAATTTTGTTATATATTTATTTTAGTTAGTGCTCCGGTGTGGTTTGCTCCTTCTTTCCTATCAGTCATCAGTCTGTTGCCCTTATGCCGTATCTATCCTCCTTTATTGTGTTTGTTACTCTCTTATAACACCTCTAATCTTTGGCACTTATGTGAACTAATTGTATTGCAAGTGCCGTAAAACTTTTACTCAAACATAAGTTGTTTTTCTCAAGTTTCAGGCAACTGTGTGTGTCATCATGGGTGCTCTAGTTTGTTTATCTTACAACAAACAGCTTTTTTTTTCAATTTTGGTAGGGGATTGACTAAACTTTTGTTTGGGCCATTGGCTAAGGCAGGACTTCTTTTCTTCTACGTTCCACTTTCTGTGTGTCATATATACTTGCAGTGTACAGTAGTCTCCGCCTAAACGCACGGTGCTCGAGAGGGCTCCTGAGCGTGTGTTTATACGGAGCGTGCGTTTACATGAACCTTTGCAAGGGGAGGAAGGGACACAGTCATCTCAATTTCTTATTACTCTAGTGACCTCCCTTGGAGCAGGGGGTCATTTTGGTCGGAAATGTGACGACACGTGACTGTTTAGTGAAGGATTTCCCGACAGGGGTTAAGAATGCAGAGACGTTGAGTGGGGGGGGAAACAAACTCAAAGTAATGAATATGCACTAGATTCTATAAACGTCGGGAACAGATAGCCTATGAGGAAACTGTTGGTGATAGTAATAGAGACGACGGACCAGCCACATGGCTTTCCAAGCGACCGCCCACAACCGTAAATTCATGCAGAATCATCCTCGAGAAACATTTTGTCTTGTGATTCGTTGAACAAAAGTACGTTATAAGTTCTTCGAGCGCAGCTTATTAGGCTTTCTTGGCTAATCTTTAATCCTATAGAGGCCTGTCTAGTGTTTTACAGCATTTACGCCTTTCGCGCTTCAGGCCTAGATCTAACCAAACATTACTCGCAGTCACTCAAACTCAAACACCAGTCAGAAACCTTCTCTCAAAGATACATCTCCAGTGACCAATCAAAAAACATTTCAGTCCCCCCAATCCCATCTCCCCCCTCACCCCCCAAACAAATTTACCGACCAGCCCGAGACCGAGACCTATGCGTCAGTGGAAAGTAGGGTGTGTAAACGTTGTCCATCACTCCCTTTGTACAGCATGAGGGGCACTCTCACCAAATATCTGGTTTTCTAGTAAATTCTAGGCTTGTCTTATGTAGCCTGTGCAGGTTGTCGTGAAAATTTCCCCTTGCCAAGCTTAAGTTGTCGGCGTGTTTCGAGGATCGGAGCGTGCGTTTAGAGGGAGTGACCGTTCGTTTGCACGTCTAAATTATATAGTAAAAAACCCGTCAGATGACGAAAGTGTGCGTTTGAGCGGAGTGTGCTTTTGTATGGCGTGCATTTAGGCGGAGACTACTGTACTTACAGGACTTTCAGATTTTTCCTAACCATATTGCAAGAAAAATTGGAGCTAGCTTTTGTATCTAGCATATGAATCCTTGTCTGTATAAATTTGGAATCAAACTACATTTGTTTTGATTTTTGCATAGCTAATGAGTGTTCTTTTTCTCCAGGCTAATGAGTGTTCTTTTTCTCCAGGCTAATGAGTGTTCTTTCATCCCCCTCTTTATATTACTGAATATTTCCACCTATTTAGATATGTATCTGTCAATTTACTCAATCCTTTGCATTTTTCTCACTTCTCATCTGAAGATACCCAAGCCAGTGACAGCCCAGATGATCTGGTGTTCAGTAGCCCGGACTCACCACTCAAGAGACCTGTCCCAACAGCTAAAAACCCCAGAGGCGTGAGAAACTTGAACTCTCTTTTTGGGAAACAAGCAAGTCCGGAATCTCCTAAAAGTTCTGCGTCTGCTGTTCACTCTTCTTACGAGGGCTCTGATCGTAATGAAGAAGAACTGGATATAGCGATTGAAGACGTTGAAGCTCCGAAAGAAATGGATTGTTTATGTTCCGGAAAAGAGGAAGAAAAAAGAGAAGATGAAAAGAATGAAGACGAGGAATCTTTTCGCTTGTACGTGAGTGGTGAATCCGATGTCTGTGATGATGATGAGGAAGACGAACAAGAAAATGACTTTAGTGAATACAAGATTCAGTTCTTTCAGATTGCTGATGAAGTCTCAAAATCAGTACTGAAATCGAGCAAATGGGATGCTGGATCCTCTTCTTTTGTTGATGATTTATCTAAAGGCAAGGTTGAGTCATCTGGAAAAATGAAAAGAAAATTCCATGTGTCTATAGATACACAGTGTGAAAAAAGCAATACTGAATCCAAATGTTCCAATGAAACAGATGTGTGTAAAGTGTCAGATGGTGACCATGAGGAAAAAGAACCCAAAAAATCTGATCATGTGTCATTACAAACAGTGTTAACGCTATCAGAAAGAAAACACCCTGATATAAATGAGGACCTCAACTCATCAGTTCAGGAGGAGAGTGATGAAGATTTTATTCCAAATTCACAGGAAGGAAAAGACCTGTCATACGCACTTTGTTTGGGAAGGAGAGATAGCCCTAGTTTACCACAGAATGAACTTGCCGAAGAGGTTGAGGATGAAGACTCAAGCCACTCTGAACCTCTTCTTGTCAACTCATACAGTAGCAAAAAAGGAACTGATGGTACTTTGGGAGATGTATGCAAGCACTCTGATAAAGGCAATTCAGTGAACTGTCCAGACGAGGATGTAATATCTATAAAGTCATCAGAGGAAATGAACGATTCTAATGCAACTCAAAGTTATAACTGTGACTTTCTGACTGTGAAAGAATCCTTTTCGGTGACTGAGGAAGCTGCTTTTACTCCTGTTAAAGACAAAGATGAAATTAATAAAAGTCTAAAGGAGAGCTCATCACCTTTAGTGGTTCATAGTGAGGTAGACAAAAGCTGTTCTTCAACTGTACAGGTGGAGGAGGAAAATTGTTTCAATTGCGAAAAACGAGATGTTCATGTGGTTAGTAGTAGAAAAACAAAATTAAAGGAAAATGATTATAACTGTAACAAATCAGGTGCTAAGACCATCAGTGGTAATAGTAACAGTACTCCACAAAGACTGAGTGAGAGGGCTTTGAAACCAGAAGGATTAGGAGAGAGACAGGATGGAGAGAAGTATAAGGGGGTGGTCAGGAAGAAATCATTGTTGTCATCGCCACCACCATCATCTTCTTCCCTCCAAGCTTGCCTGAGAGAAAGGTCGGTGTCAGTCCTGGTCAGTGAGGACGTCATTCATGTGGATGATGCTCAAGATGACGATATTGAATATCTCTTTGATGAAAAACCAGAGACGGAACAGAATCAAGAGGCCGTTAATGGGTCTGACGGGTGGATGTCGAAGCAGAGCAACCAGCAAAAAGGAATTCCTCATACGTTCAGTTTGAAAAGAAGATCCTCACCAGTGACCTGTGGTAAAAGAACTGATAAGAAGCAAAGAAAAGTGACGGGTGGAATGCCAGGTCAAGAAGTGGTAGATTTAACTGATGATTTATAAGCCTTCTAGTGATGATAAAACTGAGTGCATTATATTGTGATAAAACTGAGTGCATTATATTGTCCGTCAGCTGTTCAGATGAACTACGCCCAAAATTTTGAAATTTTTTTCATGCAGTTTTCCAATTCTATGGTACCGGTTGCATGGGCTCAAGAAATATTTTGTTGAAATTCAAATTCTGAATGATGAAAAAGCAAGAAAATATACATAAGACAATGTAGTTACAATTGTTTAAAGAATGAAATCGTTTTTTCACTCTCCAGGAAAATTTTGCTTCATACTTGTACATACGAACAGCTTGCCAATGCAATAATTATTGTACTTTTAATTGTGGCGTCGGTGGCCTAGTGGTTAGTCTACCGACTCGTAATCATGAGGTTATGGGTTCGGGGGTTCGAGCCGCGGGCCTGATGTTGTGTCCTTGGGAAAGACACTTTACACGAATTTTCCCCACTTCACCCAGGTGGGAATGGGTACCCAGCTACATACAGGGAAAGATCTTGTCAGTTTGTTAGTGTTTGAGCGCTTAACCAGCTGCTTGCACTGCATGCTTCCCGGGAAGCTGAGAATGTTTCTGAGTGTTCTATGGTCTGCTGGGGTAATAATATAGTGTAAAGCGCATAGAGCTTGCTTTCGAGTGGGGACATGTGCTATACAAATGCTATTTATTATTATTAATTGTACTCCCTACAACCTTCATTTTCTGGTTGGCATTGACCCAAGTAGACGTCTTGTACAACAGCACCACAAGACATGATACGGAGGTCAATACAGTGAGCCTCAAAAACTACCATGTGCAGGGAAGAAACACAGTCTGCTCGGTAGAATTTTTTTAGTGACAACTAATGATTAACCCCTTGACTGCTAACCGTATATATGCACTTCACATGCTTAACAAATGCCCCCTTGCATAAGACATCACAGGTCACTATCTTTAATCGACGTTTGTTCGCTTATTATAAGAGGCAGATTGAGAAAAGTATATCAATAGAAGGAGAAATAAAGAGATAAAATCATCCATTGACAAAGACTGCATAGAATTAGAACAAGCCATAAAACTGAGAGTTTAGCCTCCGTACAAGATACATTTACAAAGCACTGGACAGCAGAATATCGAAACATATGAGATACGTTTACAGCTCATAGGGTTTAATCTATGTACATGTATATTTATATATTTCTATAAACAGCGAAAGATCTCGTCAGTATGTTAGTCTTTTAGCGCCTATAAAATGGCAGCTTGCACTGTATGGTTCCCAGGAAATTGAGATTGTTTCAGAATGCTATCAGGTCTGCTGGTTTACAATGATTGCCATTGTAAAGCGCATAGAGCTTGCTGTCGAGCGGGAAGTGGCACTATGCAAATGCTATCTGTTATTATATTATTATCATTATCATCATTATCATTATTATTATTATTATTATTATTATTGTTGTTATTATTATAAGATCATTGGGGGGGGGGGGGGGGGGGGGGGGGTCACACCACCAGCCAGTCTTTATCCACCAGAAGCTTGATCATTAGCAAAAACCTCATATTTGATACTGGGAAGAGCAAGAGATATTTGATACTGGGAAGAGCAAGAGATTGTTGGGATTTGTCTGTTGTATAGTGGTTTGTTTTTGACAGTTAATTACGGATTTTTTAAACTCTCTCAAAGCATGTTCATCTCTCCACTTTCTGAGATACGAGACAAAATCCCTCAATAATGCCAGTATGTATGCTTCGTTTTTAGGGAGTGATGTATCCTGTACACAAACATTAGGGGAAAAGATTGTTTTATACGGAATTCTGGTCAGATTACAACATCTCTGTATGATTGCATAGAGATTATTATAGGGAGTAATTTATATTTTACTTATACTTGAATATAATCTGTGATCCTGTATGGTTTCAGTACTTGCTTTGGAATATTTTGTTTGCTTGGACCCTTCATTCTGTATGATGGTTTGAAAAAGTAAGAGGACAAAAAATATTTTCCTCTTTCCATTTTTCCCTAGCAATGCCTCAAAACCAACCAGTAGGTGATACCTGAGGACTGTGCCGAAATATATTTGATTCGTTTATACCATTCCTAATGAAATTTGCTGTAGACAGTTTTAATAGGTTTGATATTAGTTGTTACAAACTATGAACTTTGTTGCTTTATGTTCATAGCTTTCATGTGCCACTATTTTACACATTTGGATTTTGAAATGCCACGTCCGTCCTTGTATAATTATTATTTATTAAGACTTCACGAAGTTGATGATTTAATTGTAAAGAAATATGTGAGGTCTTTGATGAAACATCATAAAAGATCTTTTGTATTTTTATAGCTTTTGATTTCTTTGTAAAATTTCTAATGAAGTTTTGTTGCACTATTTGTGTATATTGGCCTAATATATATTATAGGTGCAATTACTCAACCTTAATCAAATGTATTCAAATTTTGAAATGTCTTGACTCATTCTGTGTTTTGGGAAGTTGCAATGTATGGAATAAAGAAAGTAAAAAATAAGGATTTGAAATCCTTTCATGGTGAAAGGAATTTTGTGTTAAACAGCTTCACATTAAATAAAGTCTACTGTACTTGAGAGCACTATCTTTTTAGGATAAATAGCCCCTGTATTTTTATAGCTCTCATTTTATTTTTGGTAGGCTACTGTTCCTCTTAAAATCTGTTGTTTTCTAATGTATCATAACTTTTCAGTGACTTTATTTATCAAATATATCATGCAAGCATTTTTTAAATACGAGCACTTAGGATTTTAGATGGCATGTGTTATCTATCAACAAGCCTGCAAAGTAATTATGTTCACTTTTACCATTAATTATTTTATACTTTGTTTCATATCTGCAACTCATGTTTCCCCTTGCAAGCATGACAAGAAATGAAATTGAAGTATCTGTATTATGTATACCTCTGTAGGCTATGCCTGAAGTTTTGATAAGGTTCCATTCCTTAAAATGATTAGCAAATATCAGTGGATGTCAGACATGGGTGTGGCTTCTCCATAAACACTAAGATCATGAATGAGATGGGATCTCCAAATCAAACGTCCATCTCCAATTTTGTCAAGCCAAGTGGGTGGAAGCAGAAAGCTATGAAAACTCCAACAATCTTTGTCGAATATCACCGGATGGGAATTTGCACCATAGTCTTGTATGATACCAACTAAGCTATGTGAGTGTGCCCAAATCCGTGTTTGCTATCCTTCGAGATCACTGCCAGCAAATTGTGAAGATGATAGTTCAATAGTGTTTTGTATTTCATGTATAGCAATAGTAGAACCTTTATACTACATACCCTCTGTAGACCATGATATACAGTCCAAATTGTCTAAGGCAGCCACCCATTGTCAAGAAGAAAAGTGGCCATCTTAGAAAGGTAGCCCACTTACAGTGTAAAAAATAATGTTTAAAAAAAAACCAAAAAGCACATGGTATCCTTGGTGCTTGAGGGAAGCTAGCCAGAGGCGTACACAAATTAGAACTGGCTCTTTCTGAAGTATGTAGCACTAAGTCTATGGTTTCACTTCATGCAAAACATTTTCATTCATGTTCGTTTTTACTTTTATATTATATTAATATATTATTAATTTGTTTTGATTGTGCCACTCTCTAATGCCATTCAGCTTAAGGTTCTATGTCTAGTATAAAACCTGAAATGTATGGTACCAGTGATATGAACATATAATTGTAGAAAAAAAGAGACCTCAAAATATATCACATATTTAAATTCTATTCATCTGCAGTGTCTGATTTGTGTATAATGTACATGTATATGTGTGTGTGTGTGTCTGTGTGTTTGTGTGCTTATGATAGAGAAAAAATGAGACAGACAGACTGGTAAGACAGAGACAAAGAGAGAGGCAGACACAGAAAGAGGGTGACACTGACAGACAGATACAGAGAAAGAGAGAAGCAGAGATGGGAACTGGAAAATAGAAACAGAATCATCCCACTTTACTTTAAAGCTCTTTCACATTAACAGCATAATTCAGACATGCATGGACTTTTGAAACATTGGCTGGACCTTTTTCTGTGGAGGTGTGTGTTGGAGGAGAAATATACAATTGAGTTTTTCCATTTATATTATTTTTAATATGGTAGTACTTGATGACCCCACGTAGGACGCTCGGAGATAAAGACCATCAGGAAAAGACAAATGCAGTTTTTGGGACACCTGAATAGACATAAAGGTGTTGAACATCTTGCTCTCACTAGCAAAATTGAAGGCAAATGAGGCAGAGATAGGGCCAGAGCAACGTATGTAAAGAACCTAAACAAATGGGTAACGTGGAAAGATCAGGGTAACGTAGCTTTTTTTAAAGCATCAGAGCAAGGAAATGAATGAAGAACCATGATCGGCGATATCTGCTGCAGATCTAGCACTTGATGATGATATTATTTTCACACCTCTCCTGAGAGCATGATATCTGTGCATCACTCTTTTTGCTTGATAAAGTCTGGCTGCTGATGAAAATACAGGCATTCCCTGTCCACAATTAACCCTATCCGTCCGTACGCCCTGGTGTCATTTTGTATCCCCTGGGTTGTATTCTTCACATTTTAGAATACTTCTAGCATGAAGATCTCTTTGAAACTTTCAGTATTTCTCAAAAAATCATTTTGACAGATTGCTATGCAAAGCATACGGATTGGATTAACCAGTAAATTTCCTATTTGGAAAGTGGTGGTACAGAGTTCCCCATGTCGTATGGATACGATAGTAAAACAACGTACTGATAGGGTTACAGCCAAAATTCTTTACATTCCTATTGAAGATACATTTAGGAAGCAAGCTGTTCAATCTGAACTGTGTGGGATGCGCTCCTGCAGAAAAACAGACACAAGCTATACTGCTGTAAGCTGACAAAACGCCTTTGTTTCATTGTAGCGCCCATATTTTTTATTTGCTAAATCGAAGGCCTGATCACTCAGTTACCCTACTAGTGTGAAAAAATCAAAGTGAAACTGACTAGATCGTGAGTAAATTTGGATTCAAATTTCTGAAGAACTGTATTTTTCAATGGTAACGCTGACAAGAAAACTCTTTTTCTCATTACTGCTGTGAATTTTTATAAAGCGTTTTGTCAGCTTACAATAGCAGCAGTATACAATCTGCCCACTTGGGGACTGAACTCTTGTCTTGCCTGCAAAGTAAGTTAAAAGCCTAACTATCACACCATATGCACCAGTTTTCAGTTAGTAAGTGTTTTACGGCACTCGCAACTGCATAAGGTCAAATGAGCGCCAGAAGATTAGAGGTGTTACATGAGAGTAACAAACACAAAAAAGAAGGAGGGGAGATAGAGACGATAGATTTTTTATAGAAGAAAGAAGGAGCAAACCACACCAGAGCACCCGCCAACCACCCACGCACCCGTTTTAGCTCTCCAACTCCATGGTTAAAAACAAACATGAAGAATGCCGGCATTCAATGGGAATGTAACCTCTCTTTTTTTTTCATAAGAGTTTTACTAAGGTCATATAAGTGCAGAAGAATAGATGTGTTACAAGAGAGTAACATACACACAAAGAGGAGGAGAGATAAGGTCAATAGATGTTTGATAGGAAAGAAGGAGCAAACCACACCAGAGCACCCACCAACCACCCACGTAGCCTCTCTGTGTCTTTTGTGAAACAAATAAAGGCACTAACACCTGACTAACTGCAGAGGTGTCAAGCAAGGTAAAAATGTTATTAAAATGACACCATGATTATTGGAAATTCCGGAAAGTTTTCATCATAGTAGGGTGGCATTGGTAGGCTAGTGGTTAGGCTACCGGACCAATAATGATGAGATTGTGGTTTCCAGGGTTCGAGTCTCTATGCAGTCCGACATTGTGTCCTTGGGAAAGACACTACACGAATTTCCTACACATTTGGCTAGGTCATTTCAGAGATGAAGTTTAAACTCAGCAGTCCAGCCTCTTAAATAATCTTAGAGTGTTAATAGGTGCATTAAACCTATACCATTTCCCATTTTTTGGGGGGGTCGCAGTAATATCTATGCTGACTCATCTCATCTACATCAATTACTTTTGTTCCTGCAGCCAGCAGCATAGAATGCTAAACCATATTAAGCCAGAAGATACTTGTGCACATGCATGCACACAACACACGTACTGAAATACAAACGTAATTAAAGAGAACCCCATGAACAAAATGACAGGTTATGCTCATCAACCAAACGAAAGATCACCAAAAAATGTTTTTGAACACCCCAATATAAAAACTACACAAAGCATTTTGAAGAAAAATAACGTACAAATTTTAATAATTTGAAATCAAAGATTTCACTCATCACACCATCATGATAATCATTTATAAAATACACATATTTACAAGTACACCTACCTTTCCAAATTCGGCGGAAGTTTTCAACCCCAAACAAACCTTTCTTCTCACTTTTCAAAATCAGTCTAAGGTAAAGATGCCCAAAAGAAGAAGAGTTAAATCTGTAAACCCTTACTTACAGGAATGACAACAACAAAAAACAACAACAACAAAAAAGCCCTCAAGATTGCACACAAAAACTAAACAGACATCACTGAGTAGTGAGTAAATCAGTTAAAAAACAGTGATCAGCGAAAGTTTAGTTAGTCCTCCAAGATCCATACACAGTAAGGATCAAATACGGTGGAATCCCCTTAAACTGAAATCTGTGAGACTGCCTAATTTTTTTCAGTTCAGCTGGGTTTTCGGTTCCAAAATGTAGCTCAAATTGAAGAAATAAATTCAGGGATTTTATTTCATTTCAGTTTATCGCTATTTTCTCATTAAACATGTTTGATTTAAGTGGACTCCACTGTATATATACAATTAAATCTAACATAATATTACAACTATATCAGAAGAACATAAGTTGAACCTCACAGACAATCACTTGAACATACTGCTCACCTCCCATTTCCCCCTTTGCGTTCCCCCCCCCCCCCCAACCCCCATAACAATCACACTGTTTAAGACCTCCATCTGTCTAGGACAACCATTTTTCTCCTCGGTAATGAGCGATTGTCTTAGACAATTTCAAATGGATTCAAATCAAGGCATTATTTTTCTCATATATGAATATTCTTTCATCTTTCAAAAATTTACTAACATTTTATTGTGTCTTTCCAACTGAAATATAAAGCTCTTCATAATTTTGTTTGACGGATGACCAAATGGTAACAAAGTAAACTTTTTACAACAGAGGGGGAAAAAATGAATAAACCCTCCCCTCCCTTCCAACAAGCAAACTAAAAATGTGTTCTTATGGCTTGCAACTCTTCTTTTTAATTTCACAAAATAGTGCATTTTGCACTTTGCAACAATAAAAAATCAAACCCCTTCCCCAACTTCATAACTAAAGTATATATAAATAATTTTAAATGTAGGCATTGTTTTCAACCCTATCGACACAATTAGATCACTCAGGAGGCAGGATTTAAAACGTCCCAGCAGAAAGACTAATATACCGGTACTCGATCCGATAAAAATTCTCCCCACACAGGAGTTGACCTCAAATCTTCTGCATGTAACAGCAAGGCACCTAACCGCTACACCACAGGCCACGATAAAATGTATGTCAACACTGGTCCCAATGACTAACAGTTGTAATAAGGGCAGGGTACAACTTAAAAATAAACTTGGGAAAAGGATTTTTGCAATTCGAAAATACCAACAAAAAAGATTTTCCCATTCTCAATACATACCAGGGGAGACAAATTTTTGTCCTTCTCAATAAAAGAAATAATAATTCAAACAAACCTGAGAAATAAAATCACCAAACCTGTCCCTTCTTATGACCTGAAATAACTTTTCAGTAACCCCATACTATAAGCAAGACATTAGACATCTACTTTTGGTTTGTGTTGTTGAAGTTGAAGGTCAACTTCGGGCGGGGGATTTTGAAATGTTCATATCAATGCATGTGATATTGTTTTTATCCCCAAAATGAAAAGAAACTGTACAAAAAAAAAACATTTGAAGGTATAAATTTACAATGCACTCTCCCAATAAAACAAGAAGGCAATAAAAAAAAATAAATAGCAGTCACATCCCACCATTATGCAAACACTGTTTGTGAGAGTGATGATGATTTACAAGCCTTAGTATCAAGAGTAAACCCTCCAACTTCTCTTTGAGTTTGAGTTCAAATAAACAAAAGAACTGTCGAGATATCAAACAAAGTTGAATAAATGATGGTTCAAACACACACACACAAAGAGGAATTTGATTTAGGTGGAAGTCAAGGTGACACAGAAAAAATTGGCATGTCTTCAAGTTAAACTCCTTCATTGCTGAGATCATGTCCGTTTATGTTTCTGCAGACAAGATAAAATATTCATTCAAGAGAGATTAACACAAAACCGTAGTACCTTTCCTCTTATTTAAGAATGAACAGCTGTACAAGTGGTAGTTTCATCACCTAAACCTTCCTCTATAAGCCAACAGAAAAAACCCCACCAAAATAGCAATAAACCAATTTTGGAAAACACAAGTGAATACATACGTCTACTGCACAGCAGTGAAGCGGTTAAAATCTTCATATCAATTGCCCACTTTCTCTACAACACAGTGAAGGGAATTTTTTTAAAGGGAAAAATATAAACTGAAAATCATTTTTACCAGCGTTTGTTCTTAGCAAAGTTCTCTATCATAAAGAAAAGTATCACTGAGGAGATAATTAGTTCATAACATACAGTAAAGCACCAATCATAAGAGCTCATGAATGTAATGCGTTGTCTGCTTGGCATGACAAAGTTGACCAGTTTGATAATATGAAAATGAAATGTTTAAGCTACCAAGTGAAACCATACACTTATATACACACACACATACACTAAAGCACAAAACAGCAACTGAAACACAAGTCTACTTCCTCACCAATATACGTGTATCAGTGTCGTAACGACACACAAACTTTCATTTCATACAGCAATCTGAAATGAAATTTTACAGTCAATCCACAGCGCTCAACTATTACCATAAGAAACAAGCCAGCAAGAACCCAGTAACCACTTCAAAACGTTGATCAGTCTCTTTACTTCTCTTTTCACTTTCACCAGAGGTAGAAACTAAGGCAACTACAACAAAACCATAATGACAAGACCACACTAACCATTATGAAAAAAATCTCTGGCAAAAATTGCTGGCTCCTAAGTAGTATTAAAGACAACTGAATGACACAAGACAATAGGATTTATGCAGTATTGGTGTGCATTTTACATATACTGCTATGACAGAGCAAATGGATAAATTAAATATACTAAAGTAAGCCAGAAAATGTTGGTGGCAAGGAGTGCAAGAAAATGACTGATATTCCTTAACACAAAGGGAAGTATGCAACTGTTAACTCACTTGAGCCTGAGCTATTTTTGACCCAACAACCATTGCAGCCTGACACTTTTGGGATACATGTATTGAAGAGGTAACCACAAAAAAACTGAAAGCTATCATAATTTTTAAAATGCAACAAGAGAAAGAAAGAAATGCTCTCACAGAAAAAGAAAACTGCATCTAATTTGTCCTAGGTTTTTATTTTATCAATATTTTCAAATGGCAATGTCCGGGGTTACATAATTTTTTTTCCACCCAATTTGTAATAAAATCACATCGCAATGCGGGGGTAACTGACTTAGTCTGCTACAGCTCAAAAAGTATAGCACATAACTTCACCAAATCTTTAAACAAATGAAACAAGCAGGTCAACTGTTGGCTCGCCACTTCCCGTAGCTTGTAACCGAAAAACACCGGAGATATGGATTTATAAAGCACATCCCGTAAATACAAAGGATAAGGCCACCGGCATCCCATAAATACACGGAAATAGGCTCAAGTGAGTTAATCAGAGGCAAGTTAAATGTACACATTATGAATAAACCAATACTCAAAATTGAGTGGCTACAAAAGTGAATCAACTACAGCATGCACTGGTGAAAACTATGTTTATATTAAATGTGCGCAATCCAACAGGGAATACCATGACAACAAATGTGTTTAGGTGCAAAACGAAATTCAACATAATTATTTGTTTAACATTTTTACTGAAATGGTGTTGTCAACTGCACACCAATGTCGAGGAAAGATAGTAACGCTGGAGAGGTGACCATAACTTTACTTTTCTTTAAGTAGTCCACACAATGCAGCCATAGAGGAGAGCACTGTGAGGGAGAAGCTAAGAATCAAGAGCAGTTGGGGGAATAATAAGCCAAAGGGTAATTTTTAAAAATTAAAGCAGCAATCAAATCGTGTGTCATCTCATTTCACAGCTGCTAGATGCCTGCAAAAGACCTTGTTGTGACATGTTAGTTGTTCATGCTTTACTCCCTGTTGACAAAAGAACAATATAGACAATTCAGCAGCTGATATGCTTCAACCCTGCCAGTCAGGGCCAACCCACATGACACAGGAAACGTCGTAGAAGAATGGCACAAACTCAATAAAACATTTTTTCCGCAGCGCGCGGGAATCAAACTCGCGCCTTATGCTGGCCAGACCAAGAATCTACCATTACAACATGGATGCCAGGGACGGTCACAGTTCAATTGCACAAATGCCAACACCTTCAGCTTCTGAGTATATAAGTGCTAGAGATTGATGAGTTCTTTCTCCATTCTCTGGAACAAGAAACACGGTGAGGGTATGGCGACTCAACAACCACTGTACACAGGGAATTTTCAATTCAAGAAACAGACTCCCTTCGGCCAAAAAGCATTAAAGAAATTCTGAAACGGCCTACACCATAGCTGGTAGAATTACGCATACACCTTTCTCAACACAAAGGTACACAGCTATTTAGTAGAGTTGGGTTAGGCTCGCTAAATCGGCGTCCGCGAGGTACGAACCGTTTGCTGGTACTACTCACAAACCAAACAAGTGGTCAGGTAAAAAACCATCGGCTTGTGAAGATTCATACACTGTACCTCCTGTTTGTTTAGTGAGCAGGCAGACAGAGAGATTCAATGCATAAGAGCGGGCAGACGGACAGGTCAACAACCGTCCACTTGTGAAGATTCATTCGCTGTACCTCTGGTCAGTAGAGGGAGAGCATTTTGTTTAGTGAACGGGCGGATGGACGGAGAGACTCCTTTCATTGCATTATTTGCACACTACTACTACTTCTACTACCACCCCTCCCCCCCCCCCCCCCCCCCCCCCCCCCCCCCCCCCCCCCCCCCCCCCCACACCCCCCCCCCCCCCCCCCCCCCCCCCCACACACACACATGCCACAAGCCCCGCCATCCACCAACCTTCCCTCCCACACAGTGTGACCCGCAAATGAGATGAAAGCAACCTCCTCGGGTGAAAGGTTACACATACAGTGTTGTGTCACCAGCCTCTCCCACTCCCTGTGGCACTGCTAGTGGCTTGAAACACTAGGCCTAATTAACAAATGAGAGACGATAGGCCTAACCTCGCGTCGAGTATCTTGTCTGCTAGAATTCGTCAGCTCACCCATCCGCTGAGAGAGTAAAATTGTGGAGCAGACCCAAAAAAAGAACTGTCTTGAGGCTCACAGTCCGCTCACATGGCCATCCGTAACCTTGCTCGCTCTAACTGCGTCCGCGAGTGACAAAACCATCCGTCCCAACTCTACTTTTTAGTCCATATGAAATCGAGATACAACAGTAGACCTTTCATTACATTTCAAAATAGAATCAGGAAATAAGGAAGTTATGTCTCAAACAAAACCAAAAAAAAGAAAAAAAAGAGCTCTCATTTGAAAACCAAAGACTTGCAACTAAATCCTGGAAGAACAGATCATTTCACTGCATACAAAAAAAAGGTATCAGAAAAGGCATTTTTTATCTAAAATAAAACAAAAACCAAAAAGTATTCTCACATTTTCCCACACTACTGATTGATATTAAAATATATATCACAAAAGCACAAACAATACCAGGTAAAAATGCATACCGTATGTCAGATTTGGAATTTCAGCCATAAAGCCAAATGACGCTTAAGGCCTCCTCACCAGGTCACAGAAACTGTGAGCTAAGTGATAAAATATGCATGAAATAGAGATGAGTAATACAGATCATCATGTCGCCGGAGTACAACAATCCTATAACCCACACTATGTCAAAAAAAATTTTTTTTTTTTGCTTTTCTCAACTGCATGTGACATTGCAAATTTGCTATCAAATTTTGAGACATGTAGCTCAATTAACATCGCCATTGCAACATTCAAGCTTTAATAAATAACAACTTTGTTAGATGAAAGGACAAAGTTTTTTCCTTCTCCTGTAAAATGTTGTTTTTGTGGGATACAGGGTTGTTGTACTCGGGGAACAATCTATTTGTGTAGCCACAAATTTAGAACATCTGCTTTCTCTCCTGGTCTACTCACTGACTCCATTTTAACTCATCCCAGGCACAATTTTTGTAGGATAACACCTATAACTAACTAATATTATCAATAACTTGTCATGTGTACAACCAGGAAGAGTTAAATTATCTAGGATGTAATTACATCCAAGAGCAAGGAATTTATTTGATGGTCATTAGTGTTGCCTTAACAAAGAATTCAATCAGCTAAAAAGGATAGAATATTGATTTAGCCATGAATCTTAACACACAGCTGAAAGACTAACTTTGTATATAATTGAAAATAGATGACAGTGTCTGTCATCCAGTAAATTTTGGAAATTATTAGAGGTGAATTGCTTCCTCTCACTCAATTCTAATTAAATTTAAAAAAGAAGTAATTAAATCTATGGAACAGAATTTGGAATGTTGAATTCTCCTCACAGGTAAATGAACTGGGATGGGCATACCACCGGAGACTAAATATGAAAGCAAAATACTGGAGAAATCAAGTTGTACACAATACCATCCGCTCATACAACTTACAACAAATAAACCATCGTACATCCATGGAATTCTCGAGGATGAAACCGAAAAAAAATTCAGAGCAAACAACGTTTTTTTTAAATGGCACTTGGCAGCAGATTAAACAAAATTATCAAACTCATTATAGGAATCCACATGCGGTGAAAACAAACAAATAAAACTTTGGTCATGGCGCAGATGGCAATTGTTCAATGTCATATGTCAGAATATTGCTGTGATACGAGGACCCCTTACCCTGAGATTAGAAACATCACATGATTTACAATGGGGAAAAAAAATGCATATACAGAGAAAAATGTATTGTGGTCTGCAAACAAGATGCCTGAAAACCATAAAATAACGACTGTTTATCAAAATGTTAATCTGCTCTAGCTTCATTTCTGTCATCCTTTTAACTTTCTGAAAATTGTTATGATAATGATAATAAAAATAATGCCTTCAAATAATGAGATGTTTGAAACATTTTTTGAGTGGCTGGCGTGCAAGGATGTGAAGTGGCAATTGGATTGTTTCATCATTTTGAAATGTCAAAAACTGAAAGCTCAACTGTCTTTCCCAGGCCTACATACAAATAATTAAAATCACTTGACAACTGTAGTCATCCAAATGTGATAACAAGGCTCGGGAGCAAAGTACTCATCAAGGCTAAACAGTTTGGCACAGGTTTCCAAATAGAGGCTGTCACATCATCAGTTGTCATTGGAGGGAACGATTCAAAAAAATAACACAAAAATTACAGTTTTAAAAAAAAGTTTTCAGAATCCAAGTTTAAAATAGAAAAGTCAGTCATCTTAAACCTTTATTACCTGACATGTCTTAAAATACATAACAAAACATTTGTGCTTGTATGAGAAAAAATATTATAATCAACAACAAAAAGAAAATTATACTGGTCTCACTTTCCCCTGCACGCTCGATTTCTGTACAGTACAACGTACCACTTTGTTTCTTATCTGGGTCGACTGTTGCCAACATATACAAAACAGGAAATAAGAAGCAAAATAGAGAAAAAAAATGTTCAATCACAACAATGTAACAACTGAGCCCTTCTACTGCTTCAAGGCACTAGGACTATATGGCAGAACTTAATACTGTGCGTCCACTTGCCTAACAGTCAAATCATTTTGCGAAATTCATGAGAAGGCATCAGCAAGATTGCCAGATGACAAAATGTTGAAAGTAACTCCTTGGCAGTGTGCACAAGAACCAACCTGTTCTAAAGCACAAATTTAGAGAGCATCAGACAAACAAGAAGTGATGGGAGCAGTTTGCTTTTTGTTTTCATTCACGTCTGTGGACTTCCTAACATATTCAGTTACTCCTTGGAAAGAAAACGAAGTGTCCCAGTGACCATCAAGAAGACAGCGAATGGCTCGAGTTTGAACAAGGCAGTTTTGTGACATCAAAATCAGTAAAAAATAAAAAATACATTAGACGGCAAAATTTATTCATGTGCTGATTTTCTTCTGACTGAAGCAGAGCTGCAATTCTGATCTTATATTCTCATTCAGTCACACAGACGCAACTAGCTGGATCAGTGGGCTCACTAATTAATGTGAACTTACAGCAGTGAGAGAGAGATGGATTCACATGGTAAAAGAAATGTTCATGGCTGTGTCCCTGAATATAGTGGAATCACATTAACACAAAACAAAATCCTTTGCAAGAGAACATTTTAGATGACTTGCTTGGATGAGAAAATAAGTCCTTTGACCCAGAAGGCAAGTTTGTGAGTATAGATAAGAGATTAGTGTTTTAAAAATGTTGGAAAAAAGTTGAGTAGACGGTTGCAAGTGTGGCATAAAGCCTTGCAAAGTTACACATAAAACAATGATCTTTTGGCATGGCATTATCATTCAATTAAAACTCAGTCCATACAGTATCTGTCTTCATTAATTTCATCACATAAATTTTCTACACTTACTTTCTCCTAAATCAAAATATACTGAATTCATAACAAAACCAGAGACAACCCATCCCCATTTTTGTTTCCTCTGTAAAACTTATTTCATTACCAAAAAGAAAATTAAATTACCAGAAATAAAACCTGTTCCATCATTGACCAGAGTTGTTTTTTTAATCTGTTAAGTATAAACCTCTCAAACTCCAAAGATGCAACGTGTCCCTGAAGAGGTACTTGTGCAACAGCATACAAGACAGCGTAACATCACAGGACACCTCATGTCTTGGAGAAATTGTTGTTTGTGGTTGGCAAAGAACTACCCTGTCGCATCTCCGACCGTTTTATATGAGTGTAGGCAACAACACCTGGAATCAGAAAAAAAAACAATGATCATTTCAAACAGCCTAAAACATTTTTTTAAATGATAAAAAGCAGCCTTGCATCGGCCTTTAGGCTGACACTACATCACAATACATGATTTGGCTGGCTTGTCCATTCCAGTGTACCATCAGAGTTCCCCCAAGGACTTACAGCAGTGATGCCTGATAGTCACATAACACTCACCATTATCATAAATATGAAGCGACTGCTTAACCCTATCCGTACATCGTGTTTTACTATTGAATCCATACGACGTCGGGAACTCTGTGCCACCACTTTCAAAGAGGAAATTTACTCGTTAATCTGATCCGTACTCTTTGCATAGCAGTCTGTCAAAATGATTTTTTGAGAAATACTGAAAGTTTCAAAGAGATCTTCACACTACAAGTATTCAAAAATGTGAAGAATACAACCCCGTGGGTACAAAATAACCCCGTGGGTACAAAATGACCCCGTGGGTACAAAATGACCCCAGGGCATACGGACAGGGTTAAGACGCATTTGTTTAAGTTGTAGTTGCAGTCTGTTAGCAGGTGCTGATGTGTCATGTTTTCACTACTGTCCTTAGGGGAATATAATTAATGTACGGCTGAGAAAGTTTTTTCCTTATGTGGTTGTTCTGGTTTTCTAGTTTATATGAAGTGTTTTTCCTTGTGTTGATGAGGTTTTACTCTCAGTAGTCATGTCATCTATGTGCTCAGAGCTTTTTCTTGTACACGATGAATTGCTATACAGTGGAAACCATTTATAACAGGCCCAGTAATAACAGGGATCCGGTAATAACAGGGATTTTTAAAATCCCCGTTTTTTTCTACTCTTTGTCTCTATTAAAAGTTATTGGCAATAACAGGGCCTCATTGGAGCCCAACCGGTTATAGCAGGGACCAAGGCTCGTCAACTATGAGTAAAAAGTAAGAAAGAGAGAGAGAGAGAGAGAGAGAGAGAGAGAGAGAGAGAGAGAGAGAGAGAGAGAGAGAGAGAGAGAGAGAGAGAGTAACGCAGTGATGGAGCAAGCCCACGCAAGCCATGCCACTCCAAGCACACGCAGCGTGTGAAGGGAGAGAGGGCTACGGTGTGCTGCAGACCTCGATCTAACCAGAAACCTAGCAACACGCACGCATAATGTGTCACCAACGATGTCAAGCGCGAGAGAAAATACCTTTCAATTGACAAAAATACGAAATAATCCAGGCTGTTGACAAAAAGCAATCTCCACTGGCAGAGATTTGTCGTCAGTTCGACATTCCACAAGGGTCGATTCACACCTTTATCAAGGACAGAGAGAAGATAGTGGCAGCATACTCCAATGAAAAGTTTGCTCTGGATCGAAAGAAGATGAGACTACCCTATGCAGATGCCCTGGACCAAGCTCTTCTGATGTCGATGTGGTGTAAGGAGGCAAGGAGAAAATTGGTGCCAAAACCTCTGTTCGTGGGTACTTGTGGCAAGGGAAACTACCCATGAATAAGTACAGCTGGATTAGTCCACAAAAGCTTACTTTCCTTTGCATTTCTGATTTAACAGGGATCAGATATAACAGGACATTTTCTCTACTCCCACCATCCCTGTTATATCAGGTTTCCACTGTATATAATAAATGCAATATATTATTATCATTTATTTATCAAAATCTCGTTCATTATTTTGACGAGCGCCTGATTTCACCACAATGCCTCACATATAGGCATTTGAGCAGGCATATTAGTGTGTGTGTGGCTGTGTGAATGCATACAGGCATGTGTGTGGTGAATAAGTGTACAAGTGAGAGCATGTGTCTGTGTCTATGAATGTGTTTGTGTGTGTATGCATGCATATACTTATGTATGTGTGTGTGTTTGTGTGTGTGTGCGTGTATGTGTATGTGTTTGTGTGTGCATACATACGTCCATGTGTGTGCAAGTGTGTGTGTGTGTGTGTGAGAGTGTGTGTGTGTGAGAGTGTGTGTGTAAGTACCTGTTTGTATGTGTTTGTGGGTTGTTTTTTTTTGGGGGGGGGGGGGGTTTATAGTAGAGGGTTTAACGACGCTCGCAACTGCATAAGGTCATATGAGCGCCCACGGGTGGGTGTCAACAGAGAAGTGTTTACAGGGAATCGGACTTAGACTGCTCACCTCTCTAGCTTCAACAGCACAAAGTCTGCTTCGACTATCAAGGCACCCCAAAATAGCAGGTCGCAAGAGAGTGACAAACATACAAAAGAAGTAGAGGAAAATGACAATAGTAAGGATCAGGAAAGAAAAAGCAGCAGTTCCCTGTTGTAGATCAGGCACAGTTATGAGCGTGACATGAGTCAGCCCATTTACAATTCTACTATGCTTGTACGAGAAATGTCCCCCCTTTGGGAATGGCCTAAACACACTACAGTCAGTGGCACTGCCCCGGGGAGCTGTGTTTGTGTGTGCATGCATATGTCTATGTGTGTGTGCATGTGTGTGTATGAGTGCATGCATGTATATGTGCATGTGTGTCAGTGTCTGAACGCATAACGTATGGTGCACGTGCAAGCATAGAAGAAGGCTCCGTGGACAAATAAAAATCAAACAAACTCACCTGCAACTGTGGTGAGAATACCCAGCAGCTGTAAGACTTGAATAGGATCATGAAACAAGAGGTATCCGCCAAATAAAGTCATGCAGAACTTGAGATGACCAATCATATTGTATCTAAATATTGGTCAAGGATATTTTTGAATAGAAGTGTTTCTCACATAGGATTACATGAGATTACTCAGGTTTGTGAAAGTGTAATTAAGCATCAACAGTTTCATTCATTTACCTTTTCAAATTCCTGAAGTGAACGGGTTGAGGTAATGAGGTAATGAGGTACACAGAGTGGGAGCCACGTGTAAATAGATAGAAATAAAAAGATTGAAAGTACGCTTTAAAACCTGTGTGTTTGAGAGCACTTGTTCGCGCATTTGTGTACGTGTGTGTGTGTGTGTGTGTGTGTGTGCGAGTGTGTGTGTGTGTGTGTGTGTGTGTGTGTGTGTGTGTGTGTGTGTGTGTGTGTGTGTGTGTGTGTGTGTGTGTGTGTGTGTGAGTGCAAGTGACACAGAGAGAGAGAAAGAAAGAGAAAGAGAGACAGACAGACAGACAGACAGACAGACAGACAGACAGACAGACAGACAGACAGACAGACAGACAGACAGACAGACAGACAGACAGACAGACAGACAGACACAGACAGACAGACAGACAGACAGACAGATAAAGCACTTTAAAAAATCCATTGATAACAGCAGAAAAAGGATACGTTACAGGTGAAGTATTTCCAATGATCCAAAAGATGGACAAATTGACGCTGAAGGCCACACAGGCAGACATCAGGACGGCAAACTGAAACAATAAATATCAGAAGAAAAGAGATGAAATATGTTTCTTCCAATTCTTTCATCAGGAGACAAGAGTAACAAACCATTTTTTTGTTTCGTCTTTTTTCTAAAAGTACCAGTTATACCGAACCTTAAATCAAACTTATGAGAACAATGAGACACATACTGTTTAACAAATGCACAGCCATTATACATAAATAAATCACACTGTAAAACAATCATCTCCACTATAAATAGAACGTAGGTAAATGATTAAGAATAAACAACGCTTCCACAGCTATAGAGCAAGATAAGAAAGAAACTTTGTCTTAACAAGGTCATCAACACAAGGCTAATACTAATATGTTTCGGCATTTCAGTGATTAGGCCACCTGACTCATAACTGTGAGGCTGTGGAATTGGGAAATTGGGAGTTCAAAACCCAGCTTGTGTCCTTGGGAATGGCACTTCATATTAACTTTTTATCTCCGGTCGGAACTACCATGCCGGTGAGCCGCTGACAGAGGCTTGGGCACATTCCTTTACGATGACTTTGACATCAAATTACTTTTCTGCAATTGTTGAAATCAGGTCTCTTTTACCGGAATTTCATTCATTTGTTTAAGAACTATCAAAATAGGTTTGCTAGTTTCGATTTGATGACCCATTTAAGGACGTTTTTGTCATTTTTAGATTTAGCACCCAAAAAGGGCCCCGGCATAGTGGGTTTACCCCCCTCAGAGATAAAAGAGTTAACTTTCCTCACTTCACCCAGGTTTGAACAGGTACCCAGTTATAGACAACAGAGGATCTTATCAATATGGTAATGTTTTGTTGCATGTAAAATAGCAGCATGCACTGTTTGTATGTTTCCAAAGATGTTGAGACTGCTTCAGAGGTATATTAAGGTTAACTGGGGTAGAAATGTAGATTGTAATGCGAATACAGCCTGCTGTTGAGTGGGAATGAGCGCTACAAAAATACTATCTACTACTATTACCACTACTACTACTACCACTATTATTATTATTACCATTATATTAATAAAGCAAGCATTCCATGTGCACTGTTAAGAGTGAGTGAGACCTGAACAGTGCACTCACACCAGCAGGATTAAAAAAGCTCAACAGGTTTCACATCAGATGTCTGAGAAAGGTTCTTGGAATAACATGACAGGACAATATTACCGTAAAAGGGTACTAGTAAGATCAGAGAGTTTCACAAGTTTCAACAATGTCGCCAAAGCTCATGTGATGCAAACTCAGATATAAGACACCTTCAGTGAATGGAAGATGCTACAACACCAAAGGACTTTTTTTGTTTTGTAGAGAAATGGAAAATGGAAGAAGGAAAATTGTCAAACTCTGTTGGGTAAAAATGATGTCAGAGATATGCTTCTCCCTCAGGGACCTTACATTGACAACACACTCTATGGAACATATTGCAGCAACTGCAGCACTTATCACTAAATGGCATTAACTGATTCAGCCTGCAGCATCCCTCACAGTGGCTGACTGTCTCCAGTGATTTATCTTATCTATTGCTCCCTTTCTTCATACCACTTTCCTCTCTTTTTTCCTTACCACTTACATTCAACCCTTTTTTCTGGTGCTATTGACTAGTATTTTTTATTCTGAAAATTTCTGTTTACCCCACATGGGGTTTTATCAAATTTAGATATTTCTTAATTAACTTTTTGTGAGACCACCCATAAGTTCATGAAGCGTTCACAAATTATTTGTGTCTGGAGTCAAAATTATCTAAGGGCTGAATCAGTTCAACAAAAGGGAAAGAGCCCAGCTGTTGCTGGATCAATAACAGCAGCAACAACATTGTTTCTTTGTTTCAGGAAGCAACAACCCTGCATTCAAGACATCATGTCCATTGACGCTCCGTTGCTCTCTCCAAAATGTCGCTGAGGGTCTTTCGACTGATTGTGCCAGTGCATATATCTGGTTGAACGCAGCAGCAACAACAACTATCAGAAAACAAAGATGCTGGCACTAGAGACTAAACCTCAACTAAAATCAACTTTACAATATGGGGACAGAACGTAGAAAACCACAGAGAGGGGAAGAAAGTTAAGCCAAAACCAGTCTGAACATTAAGGAGAAAGACTTAGCAGTACAATGGCAAGATAAATAGTTAAACGATTGTACCTTGATAAATACAGTGTGTCCCAAATGTCGCCCACCAGCCTAAAAAAATCTTCAAAAAGTGGCACACCGAGCTCAGTTCCAGCATTTGTTATAGACAAATATCGATCAAGCTGGGGGGTTTTTATAAATGAAAACCAGGATGGTGCACAACTGTTGGGACACCCTTTATATTAGGGGAAGCAAGCAAGCAGATTAGTAAACTACAAGATTACACAGGAAAAAAGCAAAATATTGTATCCGCAACTAGATGTACTTGGATTTGAGATTTGGTAACATGATCCGTAATACGCAGCTTTCCCTTGGTTCTCATCCCCCCACCCAAACGGTTCAAGGTTGCTCGAAAACTCTACAACAGCTAATATTTCCCAATAGTCAAATCCACAGTAACTGCACCCCTTCAAAACAACTTGCTTAAAATGCTCTTTTCTAGAAAGTAATTTTGCAGATACAAAGCTCTTGCTGTTAACCTGTGCCTAGGAATGAGGCAAACAAACCAGTGCCTGCAACGGCCAGCTGAAGAGGACCCCTTGGAAAGCATCCAGGGGCTCGAAAAACGGGATGACAAACAGCAGCAGGAAGGCAGAGAGTGGCGCCTGGTAGTACAGCAACTGCATGGAGTTCACTTGTAACTCGTGCTGCTTCTCGCCAACCCACTGAAACACAAAAACGGATGTTTATACAGTAGTCATAGTTCATGAGTTAATCGGGGAACGTGTACAATAATGACCACATTTCACCTGGAACAAATAATGAATTAAAATAATAATAATTTTTTTACGACAGTAATGAATATTCCAGGTATTTCAGCTCATGTACTACATTACAGAGCCTAGATATAAAGCCCTCCTGGATATTAACCCTTTACAGCACAGGGCTATTTCAGCCCTAACTTCCCTCTTGCCCAGATAATACTGGAGTCTTTGAATTTGACACCTCAGGCTCCGCCAAATACTGATTGTGTCTGTAAGTTTTTGAAGACATATTAAGAAATGTCTCTACTGCTTTTTTTTTAAAGTTTTAGAAGATAACATCACGTTGAATATTTTCCAGAGACAATTGGATAGACCACAGTTAAAGTACCCAACCGTTTGAGGTAGCTGGAGCCCTATGAGGGAAATTATACGAGATGAGTTCTGTGGGAACAAGAACTCACGAGGGAAAATGCATGACTGGGGCTGTTTAAAGTGTTTTAAGCCCTTCTTTCTTCCCTCAACCTGCTCACTATAATACAAACACCAGATCATTTAAGAGATTAAAAGAGAAAGGCAATAAAAATCATAAAGGGAAGGGGCGGGTTCTGGGAACCTAGACATGCTTTTATAATGTTGACATCATACTACATCTTGTTAAACACTAGGGTTTTTTATTTTAAATCATAAGTTTACGAAATAAAAGCAAAATTTTCAAGACAGCAACTACTAGATGGGTAGCAAAAAGGAAAGGCATCATGCAATAATTGTAATAAATCATTTTCCCCTCCCTTAACCGCATGTGTGGATTCAGGGGGAATGTATCACTTACCACTTGGTACAACGATGTGACCAAAACTCCAACAGTTGCAAAAACAATTCCAACGACATTGAACTTCACATCATAACAGGAATTCAGGAACACACCAAGAGTAATCGGCAACTGAAAAAAATATATAAAGGCATAAGATAAGATAACCAGCATGAACTTAAAATTTGGAGCTTTTTCCAAATAGAAGCTAATCCACGAATGGTATGGAGAAAGAGACAGCAACTTGAGTGAGAGAGAGAGAGATAGAGAGAGAGACAGAGAGAGAGAGAGAGAGAGAGAGAGAGAGAGAGAGAGAGAGAGACAGACAGACAGACAGACAGACAGACAGACAGACAGACAGACAGACAGACAGACAAACAGACAGGGAAGGAGGGAGGGAGAGAGAGAGGGAGGGAGGGAGGGAGACAGAGAGAAAGAGAGAGAGAGAGAGAGAGAGAGAGAGAGAGAGAGAGAGAGAGAGGGAGGGGGGGGAAGAGGGAGAGAGAAACAGACAGACAGACAAGACAAAAAGATAGAGATGGTAAGAGACAAAACACACACACACACACACACACACACTCAGTGACTCAGACATATGCACAAGAAGACAAGTCCTAATTGCAAGATGTGGGAATGTTGTTGTGCTGAAAAATAAAAACACAGTTTATATTTATTATAGGCTCTATGGTATTAAATTACAGGCATCGTGCTAGTAGCCAAGGTTCCACTAGAGCTTGTCCTTTCAAGTTTCAAGTAAACCAATGCCTGTTGTAAACAATAGGCCTAGGCAATGAAGTGATCCAATGTTCAATCGCAGGGTGGTAATGTTGCGCATAGTAGCCAACACCCCCCCCCTCCCCCCAAACAGCCTTGACTTGAGACTCTTGAAGGGAGTTGGCTCTTGACGAGTGGGTGTGATCTGAGCTCATGTAGGCCTCCTCCAAGTTCAGCATATTTTAATAATAATAATGATAATAATAATATTTTGCGGCTTAAATAGGTGTTGTGAGAAGATAAACATCAGAGGACAAATGCACACACACAGAAATTACAAGTTACTATCAGTGTTCACAGTTTCTTAAAATAAAATTATTGAAAGAATTTTCTGACAAAGGTTGCTGTTTGCCGTGTTTGAATAAAAGTAAAAGATTGATGTTAAACCTGGGCTTATTAGGAAAATTCCATAATACAAGCCTAGGTTGCTGTAATGCAGACGGCCACCTCTATTCTCACCCGGGGTGAGAATAGTGCAGACGAGTCTTTTGGCTATTCTCACCTGGTGCGCGTTCACCGTTATAGCCTAGATCTAGGCCAACCAATTTTGTGTTCACCCTAAACCACAGAATTCTACACTGTGATAACAGAAAAATTGTAGAATTCTGTGCCGTGAACAAACGTTCCATTACTACTGTTAGCCTACTAAAAGCATACAATTTTGTCTGTGGGCAGTGGAGAGAAAGAGAAAGAGAGAGAGAGAGAGGAGTAGGCCTAGCGCGAGAACTTCCGGGCAAAACAAAATGGCGACACGCGTAGTTCTGCTCGATTCGAAAAGTTAAATAGCCGTAGCATCTTTGTAGACGATCAAATTAATTTACTTTTGTGTTTTAACATCATTTTTAAACTTTGTTTTAGTCAATTTGATCGTCCACACCGATAGACAGTATTCAGAAAGAGATAGAGAGAGAGAAGAGGGGAGGAGTAGATCTTGCGAGAACTTCCGAGCAAAACAAAATGGCAACCCCCGTAGTTCGGCTCGATTCGAAAAGTGAAATAGCCATAGCATCTTTGTAGTCGATAAAATTAGCTTACTTTTGCGCTATAACGTAATCTTTTCTTTGCCTTTATCCATTTGATCATCCACATCGATAGAAAGTATTCCAAAATTAGGAAAAACAGGTCTTGTTTCACACCGGGTGAGAATAGCCTACGGTGGCAAGTCTCACCCAGGGTGAGAGATCGATCGTATTTAATTTCTATTCTCACCCCGGGTGAGAATAGCCACTTCCAATGCAGACACCACTGTAATTCGGCCTATAATGTACAGTCATAGAGACTTAATACTATACTATATCAACCAATAGCCAATAACATGATAAGGTGATCTTGTAGTTCCAAGAAATCCAAAAGTCTTGAAGACCAAATACTATTTGAATTAGGCTACACAAAGAGCAGGGATGCAAAACATCAAATTAGGATAAAATTCAGGGGGGGCATGCCCCCCTGAACCCCCCACCTCCGTAGTTTTATACTCATACTCACCAAAGTAAGTTTAACATTCCTTGAGAAATTCCGTCCATAAAAATTTGTCTGGATAAGAATAATACATGGGGTTGTCATGGTTTTTATAAGCTGATATGTGCCAACTGTATTTGATTCCAGAGATAAATTTGTAAAGACCACAAACCCACAAAAAGATAGTGCGAGGGGAAGCATTGACATCAACGGGAGACTCTTCGGTTGAAAAATATTCGCTTGGCGACATACAACCAATCCTAAGGATGTGACAATAAAATGAATGCACGTAAGCGTTATGTTTGGGAAGTTATAATGAGTGTATATCCATTTGTTGAGAAGAACAATAACAATGGAGCTGACAATATTCGCAACAGCCCCGAAGAAAACGAGTCTTTCCTTCGGAGTCACCATTTTCGTTTAGTGAAGAAAGTATCCTAGATCTAGAGTCTAGCAGTAGCTGCAGTAGTGACAAACAACAGACACCGAAGCTATTTCCTTTCCGCTTCCGCTGTATCTGTACTTAGAAAGATTAGGCTTTATTATATATCGATACCAAATATATATAATATTTAGGCCCCCTCATAATATAAGGGTTTTCGCCTAAAAACACTCTTTGTAAAAACCCTATCCGTCTAAGAAACAGTTTACACTGTCTCCCGATGACAGAAATCTCTGCTTAATGTTAGCAGGTAGTCAAAGCTAGAAATTAATAATTTGTCGTCGAGATGTGTATATATCATATTGTAATGTATTCGCAAAGAGTCTATCCTGATAATTATTCTTTAAACGTTTTCGAGAACTACATGACCTATCTCTGGAATCAAACATGGTTTTAAAAAACAACAACTAGAAAACAGCGTTTTTCAGGTCGAAGCAAAGACAAAGCTGAAGCCAACGATTAGGACTAGATCTAGATAATAAAGGAACATTTTCGGATCATTGCTAAGATAGAGTATCGATTTTTATAAAAGGCTATCATACACAACGATATAATATGTAAAAGTTAAGTCACAAGTCACAATGCAGTAATCAAAACAAAAATAAATGTCTTATTCTAGTGAAAATTATAGTGTTATTGTGTTTCATTTTAAAGAAAATAAAAAATTCCTACCAGACAAATCAAAACAGTTTGTCTCAGCTTAGCATAAGATATAAAAATATCGGCTGGTATGATAATATATTATTTGTTTACAACTATTGTTTGTGTGTACATTGGATACAACTGAGCTAGCGATTTTGAAGCTTATTTTGGCTGCTTTTCTCTAGTGATATAATTTTTACTTTCAATGTGCCATTTAGAGATTGGAACAGTCTATCTTCATTCCAAAATTAAATGAAAAAAGAATATTTCTTATTATCTCCATGTGGTGGTGTTATATATAGATAGATAGATAGATAGATAGATAGATAGATAGATAGATAGATAGATAGATAGATAGATAGATAGATAGATAGATAGATAGATAGATAGATAGATAGATATTATAAATATATATATATATATATATATGTATATATATATATATATATATATATATATATATATATATATATATATATATATATATATATATAAATATATATATATATATATATATCAAGGAGGTATATTATACATTAAGGTCTTGAAATTTTTATTTTTTTTAAAAATATATATGTGTGTGTATTCAGGCTTGATAAGTAATATAAATAATTGCATGTATAACGCATATTCACGCTACGCAGCATGCTCTGTATTTGTATGTCTTCCTTACAACAACGTATTACCCGCAGTAAACCCTAGAACATTCAGAAATGCTCTTGTTTTCTCGGGATGCATACAGTGCAAGCTGCAGGTTTCATGTACGCTCAAATAATAAGAAAGCGAAAAGATCTTTTGCTATTTGTAGCCAGGAAGCATTCCCAACTGGGTGAAGTGAGGAACATTCACGTAAACCAGTGCCTAGGACACAACATCGGGCCCCTAGCGGGCCCACAATCTTTCGTTGGCAAGTTGGAGAACCAACCACTTGACCAACAACGACATACCCCCCCCCCAATCCACGGCCCTTTCCAAAAAAAAAAAAATTAAGTTAAGGGGCTAATCTCATAATAAGTGATTTTTTTTTCTCACCTTGTGCTGCGCCGTCTGAGTCGTAAAATGAACTTTAGCCTACTAGATCTATAAGAAACTTGCCACTTTAGAGGTCAAAACTGTCACGAAAATAAAATAGGCTATGGTGGACAACACGTGCAATAACTAATCTAGTGCTTAAATATTTTACATACTATCACAGAATTCTCGAATTCTGTGCATATTATACATACTACTGCCAAGGACCTTACAACATAACCCCCTTGCGTACTGTCAGAATCTCTGGCATCCAATGTTACAAAATATGAAAGCATTGGTAATACGAAAAACGAAGGTTGGTAAATGCCCAGCTGTCTTGCTGAACAAGCTATGAATAACTTGAAGTAACTTCCCCGACCCAGAAGTAAGTTGCGGTGTAGGCCTAGATCTATTTGTCGGTTAAGATTTTGTATTTCTTCTCGCCTTTTGTTTTTATCATATCATAATATTGTTGATAATTCTAGATCTAGATCTATTTAATTTAGAATTTGGAGCTAGATCTAGATCTAATTTTGTTACTTTGTAATTGTTGTTAGTGAACTCATCTCATGATCATGTTTATATATAGTTATACTCGTATATAGATCTAGATCTATATGCCCTTATTTAAACAATAACAAAAACGTACCAAAAGAAAAAAGACATCTCTCTCTAGATCTAATCTAGATCATCTAGATCTAGATCTAGAATCTAGATTCTAGAATCTAGATTTAGTTTTTTCCAATCTATATCAGCTATCATCGAAAAGTTTGAAAAGCTGTGATCAAGGTATTGATTTTCAATGACAATGTTCTTGTTGTCTTGTTCATTTTTTCTGCTTTACACGAATTTTGACCTTATCACTGCAAATTGATGAGAGATATGGATGTCTTTTTTTTCTATGACTATAGACTATGCTATTAACCATAGCCCAATTTAGTCTGATCTAAGGAAAATCTGGGTGGTTTCCGGTAGTATTGGGCGTTAATCGATTTTAGCTAGTATCGGGTAGTATCGGGTACCCGCGTCCCCAGTATCGATCGATACTCAATATCGATACTGTAGCAATGCCAATGAAAATTTAAATTTTCACTTTTGCCCCCTTTTTTTTGGTACCTAAGAAAGAATTTTCAATTGTGATAATTATGCTTCTTGAATTTTGAGAATCGGTTCATAAATTTAAAAAGTTATGGGGTTGTAAAGGTCGGCAAAATATGGATGACCCACATATAGGAAAATACTCCTAAAAAGTGGACCACGCAGTAGCAGATTCTGTAAGAAAATCGACAATATCTCGGTAACTAATCCAAATGTTCGAGAGAAACTTGGCTACCCGATGTGTTTTTGAGTGTAGAAATCATTTCTGCAGTCAGATTTACTACCAATTTCGTAGTTATTTTGTTATAATTAAAATTGTGGTGTACATATTACGATTTTGCGAAAAAGGGGTGTCGGGATGAGTCCATTTTATTTATAGCATCGTATCACAACATGGGATCTTTAAGAATATATGTCGGCAGCGTGACTAAATAATTGCAAAGCTTTTTATGATGACTTTAGACCATGCCAACCGTAAAAGATAAGTTAATTCAATCTAGCATGCCGTACAATTAAAAATTCTTTTTCCCCGTTGAGACGCGAACACCCCGAGACGAGATAACCTCGCCTCGGAATACCCCCATTGCGATGTTACAGGGGAATAGAGAGAAAAACAACCGGATGCGCGCGCCCGCCATTGCCCTATTTCAAGTGACCAATGAACGGGCCCGGAATAGTCATGCGGGGATTTGTAGGTCACAGACATTTGCCACGGGAGTGAGGGGAAAATGGCCGGTCTCCGTGCGAAGCCGCTTTGGATAGGGGGGTAGTCGTAGATTTACGATCGGGTCTAAACAACTACTTGACACAGAACTCTCAAATTTGAGAACACTATAGAGGATAGATAGATCTATTACCATCTGGGCGTTGAAATTCAAACTCCTTATAGTTTTCGGTGTACACGATACGAAAGTGTTCCCGACACCAAATGTATAGGTTAATTTATGTGTACGAACTTCAACGTCCACATATCATTAGTTTGCCCTATTTTCTGATTGGTAGCCGAGTTTCATTCGGATTGGTTCTGAAATAGAGCAGACCGAGGTTGACAAAGTTAGTCACCTACGCTTCGGCCGGGTCCGCAAAATCGCCCGTAAACGGGGACCAAATTTTCGCCTCGCGGGAAAGCCCGATTGGCATTGCTAGATACTGTGACGTCTCAAAAGGCTTAAAAATAGCGCTCACCGTATTGTTTCCTTGAAGCACTTTAATAGATGAAAGGTCAAAGGTCACGGTGTCAGTCATTCGGCTTACCAGGCCCTACTGCCTGTGCACCCAGTTGTAAGATGCGATCTTTATTTTGTTATTACTTTTTGTTTCATTATTTGTTTTTTGGGGTTTTTTTAATGCAAATCATTTTGACTACCTTGTCGTCGAGAAGTTTCTTCTTGAAGTGTGAAGGCGCGTAGGGCTCTGAACGGATGCAATCTGATAGCTTCATCTGCACTGCAACTACCGCTGCTGCTACCGCCCATCTCCTTGTCAAGTGCAGCATTTTCGCTTGGATGTTTGGCATGGAGATGTTTCATGAGATTTGTACTGTTCCCATGATGCTTTAATATGTCGTGACAAACAAGGCACCTGGCCTCTTTGTTTCCTGATAGCTTTTAAAAATGTGTCCAAACAGTGCTCTTCTTCTTTCTCAACATGACTAAGCCTATTTAGAAACAAAAGACGGGTGATCGTAGACAGCACGTTTCTCTATGATATCACGCAGATTAGGCGGCAAACACTACACTCATTACACTGATCAGTATCGACTAAGGGACTCTGCGATATCGAGTATCGACTAAGAAAACCAGTATCGATGAGTACCCGATATCGATATCGACTAAAGCCCAACACTAGTTTCCGGGTGGGGCATGCCCGCCCCCTGTATTTCACAATGAATTTGATGTTTTGCAATTAGATTCTAGATCTAGTATTAGATTGGATATTTCCTTGAAAACAATTGATTTGTGAGGATTTTAGTTTTAGGTGTTCTGCTGCAAAGAAATCTAAATGGCAGTTTGGCTGCCAAAACTAACTTTGCATTTGTTCCGCACAATTTAGGGATCGTATAATTGTGCGGCAATCTTCAGATTGCGCTGCGCGTTTTAACGATCATATAGTTGCACGGAAACCTGAAGATTACGTTAATATTTTATATTTTTGGAGAGCTTACAAGAATGATACTTTGCCAGGTATCAAACTCAAAAGTTTACAAAGTACATTTAATTTATTTCATATTTTTTTAATAATTTTTTTTTGTAAATTCACTTCCATCTTTATTCTTTTACTCACATCAAGGAACATTCATAAATTTTCAAGAGTGTAGAAATATTAAAATTAAAATTAATGTATGAAATGAAGAGCCCACAAGAATGGTACAATACCAGGTATCAAACTCAAAGTTCACAAAGTACATTAAATTAATATTTTTAAAATTATTTTTTAAAATTCTCTTCCGATCTTTATTCTTTTACTCACATCTAGGAACATCCACTTATAATATCTTCAAAAGAGTAGAAATATGAAAATTAAGATTTGAAACTGAAAAGCTCACAAGAATGATACAATTATATGATCATTAAAACGCATAGCGCAATCTTAAGATTGCTTCACACTTATATGATTGTTGAAACGCGCTGCATAATCTTAAGCGCAGATCTGTAAAGTGCGGGGAACACATCTATGTGCAGGTACGAAAGTAAAAATTTGCCGCTGATTAAATTCATACTCGAAACCCAAAATTTCGGGGGGGGGGGGAATTTTTGCACTGTTTTTGTAACATTGGTTGCATCGTTTGCACAAATGAAAGAGATACATGTATTTTGTGAATCAGAATTGACCTGTTAGAAGTAAAAATTTTGTTAACAGTTGAAGAGCACAGGGGGAAAATGATGGTAGTCACAAACTGGAAATTGTGAGGGTGCCAATTTTAAAAGCCTGTGGACTCATAACTCCATATTTGTTTGACTGGTGGTTTATTGTTAAGTGTTGTTGAATTGTAAATCTAACAACAATAATCAACCAACAATTGAACAGAAATACATTTATGAGTCAACAAGCGTTCAGAATTGGTACCCTCACGATTTTCAGTTTCTGTTTATGATTACCATCATTTTTCCTCTGTAGTCTTCAGTTATTTTTGCATAAAGATATTCTGAATACATTTAAACTGAACACGGGCCCCCTGATTTGAATTTTCTTAACCTAGTAGTCAGCACATCCAGGGGTTCAACACCCTGATCAGGGGCCACATTTGATTAGCTGTGATTCAGATGAGCTGACCGACCAGTTTGCATTGCTAAATGCATGCCCAGCACTTCCATATAAGTGGACATATAGTATGCCTAGATTTTGCCATCGTCAAGCATAGGGGGCCTACCAACTGAAAGATAATTTTTTTGCCATTCTCTGGAAACCATTAATGCTGTAGCTGCAGAAAAAGACTAAAGGAGTACACATCTTTTTACTCGCTCTTAACACTATGTCACCATCAAAAGTTTTGAAAACCACTTTGTCAAACAAACAGAAACCGCTTTTAAGAATTGGATCCAAATTAAGTGAACTCCAAAAGGTTCACCTTTCTTGGGATTGAGTATTTTGAACTTTGTTTGGATGTAATTGCATCCTTCTGTTTAAAAAAAGTCAAAGTACTTCTAAGGGCAGGGAGGTCAGGAGGATGAATTTTGACAAAGTGACTTTAAAAACTTTCGATGATGAGGAAGCATTATGATTTTGAGAGTGAATGGAAAGCAGTACAATCCTTTATCTTTTGTCCTTTTCTTCTGCCACAATAATCCTGGTTTCCCTAGAGTGGCAGTACTTAATTAATTTCTGTTTCAATTGGTTTGTTTGTCAATGGCAAAATCTTCGAAAACTGCACACTAAATACCGAGACTGCTGGGCATGCATGTTTGTAGTGCTGAAACTAGTCGGTCAACTCTAAGTGGGTCTTTCTTTTTTTTTTGTATTAGCGTTTGTGGTCTGGATAAAAAAATATACATCAGGATTGCTATTAGGTCAAATTTCTTCTAAGAATCCTGATTTTTTTCATCTACTGGTCACAAGGTTTTTAGGCACATGAAAGCATGGGTTATCTCAACATCAGGCTTATTCCTGAGTAACTTACATTTTTTGGGCCTGTTTCACCTGCAAATATTATCCTGGCCAGCATTTACAAGTTATAAGTTTGACTCAGAGTTGTTTTGAAAAGAGGAATCATAATATATTTATTTCTATTAAATCATTTATGTTCATAATTGTTGTATTATGTGGAGAATAGTTTTTGCTATCTATAATTTCATGGTTCTATAATTTATATGTGTTACTATTTGAACACAGAAATCCAATTTACAACCATGGGGAAAGAATCAGATCTTCTCAAGGCAGTGAAGGAAAAAGATACCAGTAAAATACAGGTAATAAGTTTGTCTGTGAATGCTTGATGCTTTTTTTCACCAAAGAAAGAACAAACCAATAGAGGCCTTTGCATGTGTATGGAAGTGAAACTGACATGGTAAAATTGAAGTTTTCGCATTAATTTACTAGAGTTCATACGAAGAAAAATAAACTTTCTAACAATTAAAAATTTAATCCTGTTTGTCACTAAAGTATTTTAAGAATTTGGTGTCTTGTTTAAACACTCTTGGGAAAACAAAGTTTCATTTCTGAATTTTCACACCTCAATGAAAGATGCAATCGAGCACAGGTATCTCAAACACATTGAGGGGTTGACCAAAAAAATGTCATTACACTTTCTCTTATCTTCCATCATGAAAAGTACCCAGTGCCAATAAAAGGATGGAAAGGTGGATTGTCTCAGCAAGAGAAAGGAAGAGAGTGATACGAATGAGCCTTATTACAACTACAAAAAAAAATTTGCTCTTATGTCAGATCACAATTATATGACAATGTAACCAAGACTGATCAGAGCATGCCACCCATCCCTCTTGTGTAATCTCTTCTCCCTCCATACCTTCGCATTCAAACAACCTCACTCGTGCATGCACACAAATACAAACATAATTCACACATCATACGGCTCAATGCATCGGCAGCAATTCAAGGAAGTTCTAGTCCTAGCACCTAATGCACACTCTAGGTAATGTGCAATGATGTGCTCGTTACCAGCAGTGTATATATCACACTGTGCTGGGGCGACCCTTTTGAGGTCATGTAACTTGATGCTCTCGATGGTGATGAGTGTGGGTTTTTTTCATCTTGCGTGCTGGGTGATTAAAATTTGAAGCAATTACAAAGGAAAAAGTTTGACCCCACTTTCGTAGATGAGCTGCTCAATATATCCATGCGGGTGTTTGAGAAAACAGTGCTGCCTATCGAAAGAAGATATATAACAGTTCAGTCGGCAAATGGCATATTATTTGAACTATCCATGAATCTGAGCTTTGCATGCTTGAGTTGTCCATGCTCGACTGTATATCTGGGTCTGCTGGACCCTCATTATAGTGACAACGTTTAGTCCAGTACATTCTCTTGCTCTTTCTCAGCTCAAAGAAACAATTTTAATGTTAATATACTATGCATTGCCACCCGATATGAAACAAGGTTTTTCTCAGTTCATTTTGCAACATACCTGATTGAATTTGCTTTAAAAATATACGACATCTCTGTGATCTAAATTTTTAAGACAAATTTTTTCCTTGTACTCTTCGCACATCTTGCTTATTTCTTCTTTTTTATGCAGCGTCCATTTTTTAAAAAAAATTCTTTTTCTGTGTTACCAATCAATTTATTTTATCAACAAAGCAAGTTTTTGCATCCTCTTCTAGAAACTACTTTCATCCACTTCAAAACGAAGCAAAGATGAAAGTTTAAGTTGGAAAAGTGTCGACTCAAGTAACCAAATGAGAGTTGAGCTGCGGCACATAGACGTGAATACTCGAGAGAAAAGCACAGGGTTCACTCCTCTGTCTTTGGCTGTTCTAAATGGTGAGTAAGTGTGGCTAGCATACTTTGGTTTAATATTTGTGAATTGACAAATTCTGCGCAATTTTTGATAACTGAAAACTAAGTTTTTAAAAAAGTTAAACACTAAAACATTTCCATCTATATATACAAATCATTAGCCAGAATGCGTCTTAATTATATAATGGCTTGTAGGTGAATACTTTTTAATCTTATGTCCGTCTTAGTGATGGGGTGGCTGTATAATCTCATCATTCGTTCTTCTGTCTATCTTCCCTGCATAACAACAATATATGAGGTTATAGGATACTTAATTGTGAACATTTAAAAAAAGAGATTAATTGATGTCTTTGATTTGATTATAATTGTTTTTCTTTTTTTGTCTTTGTGTTTTTAGTTTTTAGTTAGGTTCCAAAAGTATATCTCAATTCTTTAAACGTTCAGTTTGACAGATATGAGGAAAATTAAACAAATGTATTATTTATAACACTAATATTCTTAACAGTTTGTAGCTTTGCGCGTAGAATTGTTGGATGTTATTTGAGCTAAGAAACTCGGTGGAAAGTTTGTAACTGCTTTGCTATTTTTTTTTTCTATTTGCAGGAATGAAAAGCACAGCTGAGCGTTTAATCTTCAACTGTGCAGATGTAAATGCTCTTGATGACAATGGGTAGGTCTGTTTTGAGTGTTACTTTTGGCCTATAAACACCGCAAGTTGTGGAATGTATTCCTTTTGCATCCTAAAGTATTTCACATGATTTTGGTGCCGTTCAGTCTCCTTGTCTGGCTTTTTTTTTAAAATTAGGGTTGTTTCTTTTTGTTGTTTGAGGGGCTTTTTTTTTAAAATTAGGGTTGTTTCTTTTTGTTGTTTGAGGGGCTTTTTTTTTAAAATTAGGGTTGTTTCTTTTTGTTGTTTGAGGGG
>NW_004797434.1:862194-867276 GCF_000002075.1 Aplysia californica | reverse complement strand
GAACTGTTCATCAAATATGAAAGTGAATTTAAGGATTAGATGAAAATGTTGTTTTTAGAATTGTAAGTGTAAGCATTTGTTTGCTTATTTATGGACTATTGTTACTTCCATGACTCATCTTGTCAAAGAAATAACTAACATTCATGTAGATTGTAGTTAGAAATGAACTGTTCATCAAATATGAAAGTGAATTTAAGAATAGTGTTCTTGTAAATCAGTGATTGCCAACCTAGGGGATATCACCCACAAGTTGGAGATTTGATAATTGTGGTGGGCTTTGGGGATCACGCAGATAGTGACAGATAGTATTTAATGCCCCGCTTGGAAATACATGGAGTTAGGCTGTGTGAAAACGTTAGCCTCTTAGAGGTGGCATAAGTGGCTGATGGCTTTAAAAAGGTTGATAGGCACTGTTGTAAATCATGTGTTATTTCTGTCAATTGACGGACAAAAAAATATTTTCTTTGAAACACCAAAGTTCATCCAAGTTTCCATAGCAGCACAGGAAACGAACGGTACTAAATTGTCTCAAAATTAGGGAGGTTATTATCGTGTATGTTTATCCATTGGGATATTTGGCTCCTTTGGCATACTGATGAACTGAGGAAAAAGGAGTGAACTGTACCTTTCATACGAACTAGGATGTGATCCGAGTTCAATCAAAAACTTAACAAGTGCCTGTGGATCACGAACACAGTAGTGTAAACAATAGACCACAGGTGATACATATCAGATAAGACGTACCAACTTTTTCATTCAGTGCAGACACAGTCACCTTTGTTAGTGGATTTTTTATTAATAACCGCACTTCAAAACAAAACAAATCAAAAGTTTTTTTTTATTTATCTGTTTTTCTCCAGGAAGTAAATAAACTTACGGGTTGCCTGTCCCATGGAGTTTGTTCCCTTGGTCAGCCGTATTGTACTGAGAAGACATAAGGCGACTATTAAACCCTGATTATTTGGTCTGTGAAAAGTCAAAAAGTTGCATCCTATATATACTCAATGATAAACAGCAAGCTATTTATAATCGACTGTCTTTCAAGTGTAGAAAATTCATTTTAGTTTTTTTGGTTGTTTTTTTTTTCATTCATTCTGTATTTCAGAAACACCCCATTACACTTGGCTGCCTTTGGAGGTCATCTAGATCTGGTAGAGTTATTACTTCAAAATGAAGCAGAGGTTTGTTCACTGTACATGTCATTGCTTTAAGCTAAAAGAAAATTTTGTAACCCTAGTTACTACACTGCTGTCTGCAATATCAGAGCAGTTTCTCTTTTATGATTTTTAATCGAGAAGTGGAATAGCTATAGGAATGGCTAGGCACTATGCTGATTTCACCTCTTCAAATCAGAAACAAGTGTCTGAAACTGACCTGCTTATTTCCCTCGAAGTGAGACAAATTCACAAGGCTAGTTTCAGAGCTACTGCTTCATCATCAAATTAAAGGAATTAATTTGCAAGTAATTATTATGCGAATGTTTGAAAAGATGTTCAAGGTTCATATGGTAGGAGTGCACTTGGGAGTATGCTTGTGTTTATTAACATTGATAAAGGAGAGTGCTTGTGTTTATTTGCATTGCTATGTATAGGAGGATTAAATGGGTTTTTGTGCTGTAAGGAAACATTTGCTGGTTATTTAATTTTAATGAAAAAGACAAAAAGCAATGAGTCCTCGAACTGTGTCTTCAAGGATAAAGGTTGTCCAAAAATGTGTTATTGGAGTCAATATGTAGACACATTTTTTTTAAAATATACTTAATCCTTTTAGCCCCACTCCCCTGAGCTAACAGAACCAGTGCACCATAGCTCCCTTTGAGACAATTTGTAGATTTACACCACTACGTGCTGAGACTGTATTTGAAGCATAGAAAGATATAAGTAGTTCATAAGGGTGAAAGGAATGTTTATTTTTCTTCTGCAATCCTCACTTGCATATGAAGGTTGTTTGGTCATATTATTTGGTTCTCTTTGGGAATTGATGATGTAATTTGTAACTTTTCATATTCATGCTTATTACCCCTCCCTCTCTCTCTCCCTCTCCCTCCTTCTCGTTCTTCCTCTCCCTCTCCGTATCCACCCTTCTCTCTCTCTCGCTCACTCACTCTCTCTCTCTCTCTCTCTCTCTCTTTCTCTCTCTTTCTCTCGCTCTCTCCCTCCCTCCCTCACTCAATATTATTTCTCTTCTGCTCAGGTGAACTCCCAAAACAGTGATGGCAACACAGCACTGCACCTGGCCAGTGAAAACTACTCTCATGCACAGATCAAGATAATCAGGACTCTTGTCAAAGTAAGTAATCTCTCTTTTTAAAGCCTTTATCACTCACAATGCAATCTGATAGCCGTGTGGTTGATGGGCACTGTAGTGTGTTCTCTTCCTTCTACTTCTTTTCTGTTTTGGTACAATCCTGATGTTTCCCTGGTGAAATGTAGCTGTTAATATGACGGTTCACTGTGAATTGCAATTCGGCGAACAGGTGAGAACTTCAGAAAAATAGACCATTTTGCTTTATGACTTTGCTGTAGTCCCTCTTGTTCTGAGATGCCTCTAATGTTTTATTGAATTTTTTGTTGGTTCATAATGATATGTGCATACATACTATAGTGGCAGTCTATGAACTGTCATTTCTGTACAGAAATCTTGGTTTTCATCATTATTTTGGTTATAAAAGACAATGACCTAATGCTAAGATTATATACACAAAGACTATGGCAAAAGTGCAACTCACGGGTGATAAAATTGAAACACATGCTCATGGCTTAACAAAACACTCTGAACTGAAATTATGTCGAGCAAGTAAATTTATCTTAAACTTATCAAATTATCATAATTAACCATGTATGGGTGGTTGGCGGGTGCTCTGGTGTGGTTTGCTTCTTCTTTCCTATCAAACATCTATCGTCCTTTTCTCCCCTTCTTCTTTTTTTATATTTGTTACTCTCTTGTAACACCTCTTATCTTCTGACGCTCATATGACCTTATGCAGTTGCGAGCACTACTAAAACCTCTACTAAAACTAAAATTAACAATGTTCAAACAAGTCTTCGATTTTATTCGGACGTCTTTGTTGACAAGCCTCATACTAACCCCTTCTTTCCTTCTCTCTTGCAATATTCTGTTGTCTTCTTTCGTCTCCACTTTCTCCCCCCTACCCCCCACTAACCCCCCCCCCCCCTCTCCCCATTGTATAGAGCAATCTTGAGAGCTTTCTTGCTTTGAAACTGTGCTTTTACTCAAAGGCTTTGCAGACAGCGTGATGTTTAGAACATAACTTGGTGAACAAGAGCCTTTGTCTCATTGGCTGATGTTTCGAATTATTAGATTTGCCAGTATTTTGTGTGAAGGTGAAGGTGATTCTACATGTTTTTTAGCAATTTGATTGTGGAGAAAGCTCGGTTTATTTTAAGCAGGAGTTGGGCAAAGATCACAAAGGTGTGCTGCGGGAAAATTAGAACAAGACAAAATTGAAACGCTTTACTTACATGCATTTTATTCATATATTGCTAATGCCACTTTTGAAGATATTATGTTTCATTTCCCAAATAGAAGAGTAACTTATCTTTTTGATCAATATTTGATAATATTTTTAATCGTAGCATGTAATGATGTTTACATTTTTCATTCTTGTTTTTCTTTTAATTCTCCTGGATTCCATAGGCAGGTGCTAATGTGTGGACTCAGAATAAACATGAGCTCACTCCTCTTGATTTAGGAGCCAGATTCAAAAGAGATGGTAGGTTTATACTAAATTATGTACTTTAAGGGAGAGCTGTGTAGTAATCATATTCAGTTGAAATTGTCTAAGGTGACCATTTATTGTTGAGAAGAAAAGTAGCCATCTTAGAAAGGTGGCCAACTTACAATGTCTTTATAAAGTAAAAAAGTACATATGGGTGGAAATGGGAAGTGGCCGTTTCTTGAGGTGATTATCGTATACAAGTGGCTGGCTATTAGAGCAGGTTTGCCTGTAGTTATTTTTGTTTACTGTATAGATACTTCATAAAAGATATACTGAAGTAAGATATCTTTGCTGTAGAAGTACAATAATTATCTTCCTTTTAAATGAGATGAGACGTTTTGACAGGAAAAGTTCAGTAATTTCCTTCTTTCTAACATAATAAACGGAATTGGAACTACTTCTTTCCTGTCCCATCTTTTATCGAATGAAAGCAATTGTAATGAAATTAAATCTAATCTGTGACTCATTATAATTATAATATAGATATCTCGTCTACAGTTTCAATGTGAATGTATACTTGGCTTAGTCTCGTAAGAGTGAATACTTTTCTGACAGCAAAATGGTGCAGTTTATAAAAAAAACTTATTGTTGCCCAAATTTGGACTAGGGTTAGAAGTACAGTGGAACCTGTCTAAAACGGCCTCCCATTGTCGAGGAGAAAAGTGGCCATGTCAAAGAGGTGACCGTCTAACACAGTGTCATGATAATTGAAAAATTACTCAAGGGAGGAAATGGGAAGTGACCCTTTGTACGGGTGATTGTCTGATGGATATGGGTGGTCTTTAGAGCAGGTTTAACTGTACTCGTATAGTTAAAAATTGTTGAGACTTCCGGCTTTTAAAAAATTTGTGGTTTAAGAAGTGTTCAACTTCATTGCCACTTGTCTCTCCAATAAACTTTGTTGTCCTCAAACATCAAATAACTTCTTGTTGAGACTTCCGACTTTTTAAAAAGTTGTGGTTTAAGTAGTGTTCAACTTTGCTGTCCTCAAATACTGAATGATTTCTATGTAACAGGTGCAGTGACGGCGTTACTAGAGTATGCTCCGACCCTGGTTAGCAACAGAGTGGCCATCGTCGACGCCGCCATCAGGGGCCACTACAGTACTGTGGAGATTCTTCTAGAGCACGGTGTCAGCCCCAACTTGTTGGACGACCACCACGGCAGTTATCCCTTGCACGAGGCTCTACGTTACAACAGGTTATTGTTTGCTGCACTTCTTCCCGTTTTCTCCTCTTTTTTTTTCTTTTTTCCTCTTCTTCTTCTTCTCCTCCTCCTCCTCCTCCTCCTCCTCCTCCTTTTTCCTCCTCCTCCTCCTTTTTCCTCCTCCTCCTCCTCCTCCT